>NC_048573.1:71648008-71668008 GCF_013265735.2 Oncorhynchus mykiss
ACCTGTTGGATCGGAGGGTGGGGGCTAGGGCCATTCCCCCCAGAAACGTTTGTGAACTTGCAGGTGCCTTGGTGGAAGAGTAGGGTAACATCTCACAGCAAGAACTGGAAAATCTGGTGCAGTCCATGAGGAGGAGATGCACTGCAGTTCTTAATGCAGCTGGTGGCCACACCAGATACCGACTGTTACTTTTGATTTTGACCGCCCCCTTTGTTCAGGGATACATCATTCCATTTCTGTTGGGCACATGTCTGTGGAAGTTGTTAAGTTTATGTCTCAGTTGTTAATTCTTGTTATGTTCATACATGTTAAGTTTGCTGAAAATAAACGCAGTTGACAGTGAGAGGACGTTTCTTTTTTTGCTGAGTTTAGTATAGTACAGTAAAGTTTACAAATAGCTTATCACAATTTAGTATAGTTTACCCATAGCTTATCACAGTGTAGCATAGTGCAGTTTACCCATAGCTTATTACAGCAAAGTACAGTGTAGTTTACCCATAGCTTATAACAGCATAGAATAGCATAGCCAAGCTTACCCACCTACAGTTACCAGGCCTCTCACTGTTGGCTCTACTTATCTTGCGATTGAGACAAGAACAACCTTTGGTAACCCGACACACAGACTATGAGGAGGCAGTTGATATTCTGTGCGTATATACGATTTCACGTACTGTATCCTTTCACTTACATTGGACTGCAATGATCTGATGCTCTTTTAAAAACAAACAATAACACAAATGTTGTTGTTGATTGATTAATACTGTTGCTTTCTTTCACTGTTTCCCCAGTCTTCACTTGTCCCCGTGACCATCACTTCTACTAAGATGAGCTCAGCATAAGAGCGGTAGACTCAACACATATTTAGTTGTGTGAGTGAGTGGCTACCCCAAGGAGAGTTCCCTGGCTGTGAACTCTCCTTGGCCAGCCACCCCCCAGACCGCCACTCACCCTGACCCCCCCCCCCCCCCCCCCCCCTTTCCCTTGAGTCTCAGGCCCAGTCTCCCCTATCTAGCCCAGCCCTGGGGGGTTGTTCACCCCAGCCTCCCCTCTCCCCCCTCTCTCCCTCCAGACTCTCTTCCCCCTCTGCTTTCAAAAGCTCTCTGTGTCACCAGACTGATTAAAACAAACAGCGGTCTTATTTTGGTATCTAATTGAATAGTACTCCTTTTCTTTACGCCTGCTCTGGAGTACGCAGAGTATTAGGTATCCACGGAATCCAAAAACCTCCCTAACCCCCCCCCCCCCCCCCCCCCCCACAACCCTTCTAACCTTTCCCTCCATGACTGATCTTAGATTTCAAACACTGGAGGACATCACATATGGTAGGCAAAGAGTAAATACAGACTTATTAAAATTCCTTTTTAGCCTCACATGTGTAAACAGGATATGTGATATACAGAGGAGGCTGGTGGGGAGGAGCATTAAGGACAGGCTCATTATAATGGCTGGAATGGAATAGATGGAACCGAAGTCAAACGTGGTTTCAAATCAAATCAACATTTATTTGTTACAACAGGTGTAGGTAGACCTTACAGTGAAATCCTTACTACTTACAAGCCCTAAAGCAACAATGCAGTTTTAAGAAAAATAAGTGTTGAGTAAAAAAATGGAATAAAATGTAAATAACAAGTAATTAAAGAGCAGCAGTAAAATAACAGTAGCGAGGCTATATACAGGGGGTACCGGTACAGAGTCAATGTGCTGGGGCAGCAGTTAGTTGAGGTTAATTGAGGTATGTACATGTAGGTAGAGTTAAAGTTACTATGCATAGATTATAAACAGAGAGTAGCAGCAGAGTCAAAGAGGGGTCTGGGTAGCCCTTTGATTAGCTGTTCAGGAGTCTTATGGCTTGGGGGTAGAAGCTGTTTAGAAGCCTTTTGGACCTAGACTTGGCGCTCCGGTACTGCTTGCTGTGCGGTAGCAGAGAGGACATTCTATGACTAGGGTGGCTGGAGTCTTTGACAATTTTTAGGGTCTTCCTCTGACACCGCCTGGTATAGAGGTCCTAGATGGCAGGAAGCTTAGCCCCAGTGATGTACTGGGCTGTACGCACTAGCCTCTGTAGAGCCTTACGTTCAGAGGCTGAGCAGTTGCCATACCAGGCAGTGATGCAACCAGTCAGGATGCTCTCGATGGTGCAGCTGTATAACTTTTTGAGGATCTGAGGACCCATGCTAAATGTTTTCAGTCACCTGAGGGGGAATAGGCTTTGTTGTGTTCTCTTCACGACAGTCTTGGTCTATTTGGACCATGATAGTTTGTTGGTGATGTGGCCACCAAGGAACTTGAAGCTCTCACCTTGCTCCACTACAGCCCCGTTGATGAGAATGGGGGCGTGCTCGGTCCTCCTTTTCCTGTAGTCCACAATCATCTTCCTTTGTCTTTATCATGTTGAGAGAGAGGTTGTTGTCCTGGCACCAAACTGACAGGTCTCTGACCTCGTCCCAATTGGCTGTCTCATCGTTGTCTGTGATGTGTTGTCGGAAAACTTAATGATGGTGTTGGAATTGTGCCTGGCCATGCAGTCATGAGTGAACAGGGAGTAGGACTGAGCACGCACCCCTGAGGGGCCCTCTTGTTAACAATCAGCGTGGCATATGTGTTGTTAACTACCCTTACCACCTGGGTGTGGCCCGTCAGGAAGTCCAGGATCCAGTTGCAGAGGGAGGTGTTTAGTCCCAGGGTCCTTAGCTTAGTGATGAGCTTTCAAATCAAATCAAATTTTATTTGTCACATACACATGGTTAGCAGATGTTAATGTGAGTGTAGCGAAATGCTGATAAATGATAAATGTATTACATATATTTTTCCATTATTAAAGTGGCTAGAGTTGAGTCAGTATGTTGGCAGCAGCCAACTCACATTGCTACTAGGGAATGATATTGCTGGTGGTAATGTCATTCCTGTGTTAGAGGTAGTAGACAATCCAGAAATCAAAACTACAGATGAGAAATTGGTTCAAGCATTTCCACATGTTTTTCCTGCTTGTGTGTTAACGAGGGCACAATCTCGCAAGCTAGGAGATGTGGTGGATTTGGCTAGTTCCATTTTTGAGAATGTTAAGGTAGAAGACAATGCACCGAGTATGCCTTCTGCAACGCAGACAGTTTTTACCCCCGTAAAAACTAAGGCAGGGGAAAACGAAATTGTGCCCCAATTACATGACATTCTTTTGTCTGTCACCCCTGAGAAGGTGATTGAATGTCAAAAAAGAAGACACCAGTCTTTGCAAGTGTTTTGCTTTGGTCGTTTCCATTGAGGAAGCTAAAACCAGAGAGACCGCCTACTTTATGGAAGCAGGAGTTTTGATGCATAGATGGGCATCTCATGACACCATTAATGACTGGAGTGAAGTGTGTCAAGTGGTTGTTCCTACACCGTTCCGACAGCAGGTGCTGTCACTCACCCATGACCAGGCGTGGTCTGGACATTTGGGGATCACAAAGACTTATAACCGGGTCCTTCGTCATTTCTTCTGGCCAGGTTTGAAGTCTGATGTGGTCCAATTTTGTAAAACCTGTCACATATGTCAACTCACTGGGAAAGTGAATCAAACAGTTCCTCGAGCGCCGCTCTGCCCGATTCCTGTGGTGGGGCAACCGTTTGAAAGAGTGATAATTGATTGTGTAGGTCCATTGCCGAAAACCAGGTCAGGTAACCAGTTCCTACTAACAATAATGTGCAGTGCTACTCGATACCCAGAGGCTATTCCTCTCCGTACTATAACGGCTAAGACTGTGGTGAAGGCACTAGTGAAGTTCTTCTCTACGTACGCTGGCATCAGACGCTGAAGGCAATGCTACGCAAGTATTGTATGGATACCAGTACTGATTGGGATGAGGGGGTGCCCTTTGTCCTATTTGCTATAAGGGAAACGATACAAGAGTCTGACCTTGTATTTGGACACACCCCACGGGGTCCGCTTACAGTTTTGAAGGAGCATATCTTATCTCCTACACCCAGTAGCGCCCCTAAAAATGTGATGGAATATGTCAGTAAGATGCGGGAGAGACTGCACGCCGCATGTGCGTTAGCCCAAAAGTCTCTCTCCTCGTCTCAAAAACGCATGAAGTTGCATTATGACAAAAAGGCTGTTGGCCGTTCATTTGCACCAGGGGATCAAGTTTTAGTCTTGTTGCCAATCCCTGGCTCATCTCTGTCAGCACGTTTTGCTGGACCATATCTGGTGGAAAAGAAAATCAATGACACCAATTATGTGATAAAGACACCAGATCGAAGGCGTTCTTCCCGTGTGTGTCATGTTAACATGATGAAAACATTATGTGCGTGAAACTCCCGACAGCTCCTCAAGTAAGCCGGTCCAGCCCGCCATCTCCAGTGTGGCTGCGGTGGTGCTGAAGCCTGGCTGGGACCTAGATGAGGATAAGGAGGACGGGTTGGAGTTACGCCATACGTTCCAGCAAGGTGAACGCCTATGTAATTCAGAGATGCTGAAGAAGTTACCCTCTCAAATGGAACATTTGGATAATGATCAAACTAAGGATCTTATCCTATTGATAAACCGTTCTCAGTGTGTTTCAGGACATTCCAAGTGTGAAGGGTTCGGCGAATGTGGTTGCTGACGCTCTATCACGGGTTTACTAACTGGGGAAGCGATGGCTTTTGTTATTGCAAAACTAGGTTTGCAATTTTTGTGGTGGGCGTGTTACGTTCCCCAGTTTATGTATTGTAGTTTGTATATATATGTATGGCTCGGGTGGTTGTTGTCCTTGATTATCTTTTTGGCCTTCCTGTGACATCGGGTGGAGTAGGTGTCCTGGAGGGCAGGTAGTTTTCCCCCTGTGATGCGTTGTGCAGACCTCACTACCCTCTGGAGAGCCTTACGGTTATGGGCAGAGCAGTTGCTGTACCAGGCGGTGATAAAGCCCGACAGGATGCTCTCGATTGTGCATCTGTAAAAGTTTGTGTGTTTTTGGTGACAAGCCGAATTTCTTCAGCCTCCTGAGATTGAAGAGGCGCTGCTGCGCCGCCTTCACCACGCTGTCTGTGTGGGTGGACCATTTCAGTTTGTCCGTGATGTGTACGCCGAGGAACTTACAATTTTCCACCCTCTCCACTACTGTCCCGTCAATGTGGATAGGGGGCTGCTCCCACTGCTGTTTCCTGAAGTCGACGATAATCTCCTTTGTTTTGTTGACATTGAGTGTGAGGTTATTTTCCTGACACCACATTCTGAGGGCCCTCACCTCCTCCCTGTAGGCCGTCTCGTCGTTGTTGGTAATCAAGCCTACCACTGTAGTGTCGTCTGCAAACTTGATGATTGAGTTGGAGGCGTGCATGGCCACGCAGTCGTGGGAGAAACAGTAACCTTTATTTAACCAGGAAGGGCTCATTGAGATTAAAATCTCTTTTTCAAGAGCGCCCTGGCCAAGCTAGGCAGCACCAAGTCATTACAAAACAATTACAGACAGACAACATGAAAAACTACAAGTAATCTAGTAAAAACCATTGAATTCACAAGAGTAATAAACAGCAAATTAAAAACATTGACAGGTCAGGGAATCAGCCTCAAAATTCTTCATCAGTGATTTAAAAACACCAATCGGGACAAGTTCTTCCAGTTTAAAAGTATTTTGTAAAGTACAGGAGAGGGCTGAGAACGTACCCTTGTGGGGCCCCAGTGTTGAGGATCAGCAGGATGGAGATGTTGTTACCTACCCTCACCACCTGGGGGTGGCCCGTCAGGAATTCCAGGACCCAGTTGCACAGGGCGGGGACGAGCCCAGGGTCTCGAGATTAATTACGAGTTTGGAGGGTACTATGGTATTAAATGCTGAGCTGTAATCAATGAACAGCATTCTTACATAGGTATTCCTCTTGTCCAGATGGGTTAGGGCAGTGTGCAGTGTGATTGCGATTGCGTCGTGGACCTTGTCTTGGGGCGGTAAGCAATTTGGAGTGGGTCTAGAGTGTCAGGTAGGGTGGAGGTGATATGGTCCTTGACGAGTCTTGCAAAGCACTTCATGATGACGGAAGTGAGTGCTACGGGGCGGTAGTCATTTAGCTCAGTTACCTTAGCTTTCTTGGAACAGGAACAATGGTGGCCCTCTTGAAGCATGTGGGAACAGCAGACTGGAATAAGGATTGATTGAATATGTCCGTAAACACATCAGCCAGCTGGTCTGCGCATGCTCTGAAGACGCGGCCGGGGATGCCGTCTGGGCCTGCAGCCTTGCGAGGGTTGACACGTTTAAAAGTTTTCCTCACGTCGGCTGCAGTTAAGGAGAGCCCGCAGGTTTTGGTAATGGGCAGTGTCAGTGGCACTGTATTGTCCTCAAAACGAGCAAAGAAGTTGTTTAGTCTGTCTGGGAGCAAGACATTGTGGTCCGCGACGGGGCTGGTTTTCTTTTGTAGTCCGTGATTGACTGTAGACCTTGCCACATACCTCTCGTGTCTGAGCCGTTGAATTGCGACTCGCTTTTGTCTCTATACTGACGCTTAGCTTGTTTGATTGCCTTGCGGAGGGAATAGCGACACTGTTTGTATTCGGTCATGTTTCCGGTCACCTTGCACTGATTAAAAGCAGTTGTTCGCGCTTTCAGTTTTGCGCGAATGCTACCATCAATCCACGGTTTCTGGTTGGGGAATGTTTTAATAGACACTGTGGGTACATCACCGATGCACTTGCTAATAAACTCGCTCACCGAATCAGCGTATTCATCAATGTTGTTGTTCGACGTTATGCGGAACATATCCCAGTCCATGTGATCGAAGCAATCTTGAAGCGTGGAGTCCGATTGGTCGGACCAGCGTTAAACAGACCTGAGCGTGGGTGCTTCCTGTTTTACTCTCTGTCTATAGGCTGGGAGCAACAAAATGGAGTCGTGGTCAGCTTTTCCGAAAGGAGGGCAGGGGAGGGCCTTATATGTGTCGCGGAAGTTAGAATAACAATGATCCAGGGTTTTGCCAGCCCGGGTTGCGCAATGAAAATGCTGATAGAATTTAGGGAGCCTTGTTTTCAGATTAGCCTTAAAATCCCCAGCTACAATAAATGCAGCCTCAGGATATGTGGTTCCCAGTTTACATAGAGTCAAATTAAGTTATTTCAGGGCCGTTGATGTATCTGCTTGTGGGGTTGGGATATACACGACTGTGATTATGATCGAAGAGAATTCTCTTGGTAGATAATGCGGTCGGCATTTGATTGTGAGGAATTCTAAGTCAGGTGAACAAAGGGACTTGAGTTCCTGTATGTTGTTATGATCACACCACGTCTCGTTAATCATAAGGCATTCACCCCTCCCTTCTTCCTACCAGAGAGATGTTTGTTTCTGTCGGCGCGATGCGTGAAGAAACCAGGTGGCTGTACCGACTCCGATAGCGTGTCTCCATTGAGCCATGTTTCCGTGAAACAAAGAACGTTAGTCTCTTATGTCGCTCTGATGTCCTTGCTCGGATTTCGTCTACCGTGTTGTCAAAAGACTGGACATTGGCGAGTAGTATGCTCTGGAGCTCGATGTGCCTGTCTACAGAGCCTGAACAGAAGACTTCATCTGCCTCTTTTACGGCATCGTTGTTTTGGTTTGCCGGCTGGGATCCCGTCCTTGTCCTGGGTGGTGGGCCAAACAGAGGGTCCGCTTCGGGAAAGTCTTATTCCTGGTCGTAATGTTGGTGAGTGGACGTTGTTCTTATATCCAATAGTTCCTCCCAACTGTATTTAATAAAACCTAAGATTTCCTGGGGTAACATTGTAAGAAATAACACATAAAAAAACAAAATACTGCATAGTTTCCTAGGAACACGAAGCGAGGCGGCCATCTCTGTCAGCGCCGGAAAGGTTGAGGGAACTATGGTGTTGAACGCTAAGCTGTAGTCAATGAATATCATTCTCACGTAGGTGTTCCTTTTGTCCAGGTGTAAAAGGGCAGTGTGAAGTGCAATAGAGATTGCATGATCTGTGGATCTGTTGGGGCAGTATGCAAATTGGAGTGGGTCTAGGTTTTCTGGGATAATGGTGTTGTATGTGAGCCATGACCAGCCTTTCAAAGCACTTCCTGGCTACAGACGTGAGTGCTTTGGGTCGTTAGTCATTTAGGAAGGTTACCTTGGTGTTCTTGGGCACAGGGACTATGGTGGTCTGCTTGAAACATGTAGGTATTACAGACAGGTTGAAAATGGGACAGGTTGAAAATGTCAGACACTTGCTAGTTGGTCAGCGTGGACTACACATCCTGGTAATCGTCTGACCCTGGGGCCGTGCACCAGCTGTTGTTTACAAATATACACAGACCGCCGCCTTACTGGAGGCGGCTGTCCTATCCTGCCGATGCAGCGTAAACCTCGACACCTATATGTTATTCATGTCGTCGTTCAGCCACGACTCGGTGAAACATAAGAAATTACCATTTTTAGGATATTCGTGATTGTAGTCTGTTTTGTTATCATGTGCTTGATAGCGTTCCATGAATTTCATTCCAGTATTTATAATGAGCCCGTCCTCCTATAGCTCCTATCTAAACCCTATAGCTCAAAATGTTGACAACAACGTGTTTCTCATAGTTTGATATAGGATCAGCCGATAGAAGGGATGTTTTCTGAGGTTGACCCATTATCTAGGGTTGGATGTATTTTTTGGGGAAAAGACTAGTGTTAATTGTTATATTAATGTTGGGCATGTCAGGGTCTGCCAGACTCCATCTTTGACCTGCAAGGAAAAGCCAAGACAACAGCATCCTGGTGCATCTAATAACACACTGTGCGTGCGTGCGTCTGTCTGTCTGTCTGTCTGTCTCTGTCTCTGTCTCTGTCTCTCTGCACATGTGGAACGGTCGTTAAGACACTAACAGCTTACAGACGGTAGGCAATTAAGGTCACACTTATAAAAACTTATGACACTAAAGAGGCCTTTCTACTGACTCTAAAGAACACCAAAAGAAAGATGTCCAGGGTCCCTGCTCACCTGCGTGAACACACCTTAGGCATGCTGCAAGGAGGCATGAAGACTGCAGATGTGTCCAGGGCAATAAATTGCAATGTCCGTACTGTGAGACGCCTAAGACAGTGCTACAGGGAGACAGGACGGACAGCTGATCATCCTCGCAGTGGCAGACCATGTGTAACAACACCTGCACAGGATCAGTACATCCGAACATCACACCTGCAGGACAAGTACAGGATGGCAACAACAACTGCCCGAGTTACATCAGGAACACACAATCCCTCCATCAGTGCTCAGACTGTCCACAATAGGCTGAGAGAGGCTGGACTGAGGGCTTGTAGGCCTGTTGTAAGGCAAGTCCTCACCAGACATCACCGGCAACAACGTCGCCTATAGGCACAAACCCACCGTCGCTGGACCAGACAGGACTGGCAAAAAGTTGCAGGTTTGTCTCACCAAGGGTGATGTTTATCGTCGAAGGAATGACCGTTACACCAAGGCCTGTACTCTGGAGCGGGATCAATTTGGAGGTGGAGGGTCCATCATGGTCTGGGGGCGGTGTGTCACAGCATCATCAGACTGAGCTTGTTGTAATTGCAGGCAATCTCAACGCTGTGTGTTACAAGGAAGACATCCTCCTCCCTCATGTGGTAACCTTCCTGCAGGTTGATCCTGACATGACCCTCCAGCATGACAATGCCCCCAGCCATACTGCTCATTCTGTGAGTGATTTCCTGCAAGACAGGAATGTCAGTGTTCTGCCATGGCCAGCAAAGTGCCCGGATCTCAATCCCATTGAGCACATCTGGGACCTGTTGGATCGGAGGGTGAGGGCTAGGGCCATTCCCCCCAGAAATGTTCGGGAACTTGCAGGTGCCTTGGTGGAAGAGTGGGGTAACATCTCAGCAAGAACTGGCACATCTGTTGCAGTCCATGAGGAGGAGATGCACTGCAGTACTTAATGCAGCTGGTGGCCACACCAGACTGTTACTGTTGATTTTGACCCCCCCCCCCCCCCCTTTGTTCAGGGACACATTATTCCATTTCTGTTAGTCACATGTCTGTGGGACTTGTTCAGTTTATGTCTCAGTTGTTGAATCTTATGTTCATACCAATATTTACACATTTGCTGAAAATAAACGCAGTTGACAGTGAGAGGACATTTTTTTTGCTGAGTTTAGTACGCTCTTTAGGGAACAAGGTTCCATTTGGGACTCAGACATAGTCCTACTCTTGTGGACTTCCTCTCTGGATGTATAAAGTATGTCAATAAAAAGAAAACAATGTACAACTTGGAAATTGGCCGTTGTGTTGGATGTAACAGTTAGAAGTCGGGTGTGTTTTTCTGGTTAGGGCTTTTTAGTAAATAGTAAATAGCAATATTTAGTAAATACTGGACATAAATCAATTCGTCAGAGCACCTAACCCAGGCCTCAATAATGCCCGATAGCAATTTGCATGAGCAGCAACAACTTCCCGTCTGACCCAAACAGGAAATGAGGGGTTAAAATACCTTCTTCTTCTTCTTCTCTGAGATTGTATGGCGTATTGTTGTATTGTCACCACCAACTAGACAGGGGTGAAATAAAAAAATTTAAAAAAGTAAATTCCATTACGGAGAATTAAAAACATTCATCCTGTCGCGGTAGGGGACTGTGCTATACGACCGTTAAGGTACCCCCGTCGAGAGTGATACAAGTCGTCTCACTCAAGTTCTTATGTCACCCGGCTAACGTTACGGAGAATTAAAAACATTCATCCTGTCGCGGTAGGGGACTGTGCTATACGACCGTTAAGGTACCCCCGTTGAGAGTGATACAAGTCGTCTCACTCAAGTTCTTATGTCACCCGGCTAACATTACGGAGAATTAAAAACATTCATCCTGTCGCGGTAGGGGACTGTGCTATACGACCGTTAAGGTACCCCCGTCGAGAGTGATACAAGTCGTCTCACTCAAGTTCTTATGTCACCCGACTAACAGGTCCGCCGGACCGGCCTGGTTACGTATCCTGCCCTTTCATTCGGAGATTAGCCCTGTGTGGTGCCGTTAGGCTTGTTTCAGGATCTTAGATAATATTAGTCAGACTTAGACCTCTTGTTTTACTTTCTCTTTCCCTTTGTATGCTCTTATATCTAGACTCACGCAAGCTATAACTTGGTTACGATTTACAGTCTATGTCCGTCGACTAATACTACTTGAGTATTAATATAGATTATTACTATTACAACATTATTAATCTGTCCAAACCATCATATTATCATATTGTCTTTAGTGTAGAAACTAGACTTGTTTCCCTAGAACGGGAGTGTCAGAGGTGTTCTCAGGTTTTGGGTCTAGTTTCTACTTTTTATTCAATGTTTGCAGTTCACAAAGTTGTACACGTTATTACAGTTTATTTTTGGTCCTTAATCTATAACATCAAACATCATCAAAACACTTACTACTATTAATGCCTTAATGCCGTATTACAACAAGCGGTTAATTACCTTAGCGCAGGTTGACCTGGCTGGTTCCCAAAGAGTATGTTCTTCCACTCACAATTGCTCTAGAGGCTTCACTACTTCACTCAGTATCTGTTTCTCCTACTAGAAGTTTGTACTATGATTCACTGATTAGTGAAGAGAACGGTTCAGATCAAGTCCCTTTGAAACACCCCCGATGCTATTCATTTACCCCGGTTAGGGGTTGGATATATTCAGCACGGGGAGTGTAGTGGGTAGTTGTCTCAGTATGTCTCGTTCAGAAATCAGAAGTCAAGAGATACAATTGTTCTAGAGTATGAAAGTCAGATATGTATCTGTTTCTCCTACTAGAAGTTTTACTATGATTCGCTGAATGTTGTTAAAAGGCTGTGTCGAGATCAAGACCCTTCGTATCTCCACTGATGCTGTGTATCTACTCCAGTTACGGAGTGGATTTATTGAGCAATAGGAGCGTACAGGGTAGTTGTCTCTGTTCGGTCTCTTTACAAGATCCAGAAATCAAAAGTTACAATTGTTCTAGAGTATGAAAGTCAGATATGACCTTTTAAGGTTGATGATAGTTGAAGTATCACGAGCTGTCTGTCAGTGAGAAGTCAAGTAGCACTATCACGCCTTTCCATTGAAAGCATGCTTCTTATATACTCTTTCTTCAGGACCAAGTCAGCCTTAGCGCCGAGGCACATTCTAATCTTGCAGCTAGCTGTTCCTGTATAAAGGGTCAGTTTGACATGTTGCACTGGCACGTCACACCGACACATTTTTAGATGCGGCAAGATGTCACTGTGAAACTATCACTAGTGACAGTGTCCATGCATCCTTTAAGCCCAAATCTAGCATCAGGTTAACCCAGTCACATTCTATTGTTGGTTTAGCTTTCTCTTGTTTTGTCCATGACTCGCCTTCTTCCTCATCTGGGGGCGGTACTGGAACGTAAGGTACCTCATCCAACCAGGTACTTGGCTCCCACTTAAGAGGCGGAGCTCGTGGTGAAGGTGTGGGCGGATCCAGTAAAGGAGGTGTCATCAGAGCCCTTTTTTATGTGCTACCGCATCAATCCACACCTATTACAAAAAAAATAATAATAATAATAACGTATTCTAAAAACATCCCACTCCTTCTGTCATTCAAAAACTACAACTCCCTACACAGGCTCTGGGGGTCTGCAAGGCTGGGACCACACTAGACAGAACTCCATGTAAGCTCCTTGGTTATTAAATCTTCTAATCGTAGAAATCATTCAGCTGCAGAAACTGTAATGTACATTTTCCTCTTGAGCAGTGCCCTTTACCACCATTGTTTAAAAATAACAAAGTGATAGGAACTCAGCAGGTTGCAGCGTAGGCCTATCCACCAGCATGGGACCTTCAGAGCTATATCTTTCCACCCCTTTGACAGCCTCTGCATAGGAGACTCTCTCAACTGCCTTGATTTTTGTAACCTCGTTCTCTTTCACCCTCCTCGGGCATTCAACCCGATTGCAATTCATGATCTCCACCACAGTCACATTTTCTTCCTCTTCTGCCAAACAATCTCCTTCATAATGGTATTTCCAACATATCTTGGCTTCTCCGTCTGCATACACTTGATACAAGTCCACATGTTTTACAGTGGGTAGCCTATATTGCAAAGGTCTGTCAATAAAGAGGGTAGTTCCCAAATTCCAGCTGCACTCGGATAGGGAGAAACTCATAACACAAGAACATGTTAAAATACCTTTTACCCATAATGCATTTCACCATGGAACATTCCAATTCACATTTTTCCCCAATTGTCCTCAACACGGTACAATCAACAGCTTGGCGTTAACCAAAATACAATTTAAACATGGCGCTCTCAAACTCACATCCATTTTCCTGTCACAATCTCAGACCAGGAAAACATGAAGAACCCCTCCAAATTACAAAGACAAGCTTAAACGCTTATTTTGTTTAACTTTATCGTTAATTATTAAATATGATCACTTTGTAATAATACTTTTTAACCAACAAATGCATGGAAAGAATAATTAGTGGTGAGCAGGGTAGAATTTAGAAAATAATCATGGTACCAAAAATTGCTTCTTATACTTGTATGTCCTTGAACTGATGATTTTAAAATCACACACAGAAGTTGTAAGGATCATTTAGTTCCTAATAGCAGATTGCAGTACCCCGGTCAGGCTTCAACTTGAGATCCTACATTTTTTTATTTAAGTAAGTCAGTTAAGAACAAATTCTTATTTTACAATGACGGCCTACTCTGGCCAAACCCTTCCCTAACCCGGACGATGCTGGGCCAATTTTGCAACGCCCTATGGGACTCCCGATCACGACAGCCCGGGATTGAACCAGGCTCTGTAGTGATGCCTCTAGCACCAAGATGCAGCGCCTTCGACCGCTGCGTCACTCAGGAGTTTTTACCACCATGTTCACGTAGGAATGAACGGTGTCACGTGACCGGTGGCTTTAACCATTGGTGTGGAGCTGCAAACAAAAAGTTTGGCGCCAAACTAAACCAAATGAATCGGCATGCCCGACCACAAACTCTCAAACATTTATTTTCCTTTTCACTGGTGAACAACAATCAAAATGGTGGAGAATTTTGCTACAATTGTCAAATGTCTTCCACTGTAAACAGTAAACAGTTTTAATCATTGACACGTTTGACCTTGCTATAAAAACTAAGAGAGTTGCACACTATGTATAAACTCCCAGTAATTTACTGGGTTAACCTCCAACGTTTCGGCATCACTGTGCCTTCTTCAGGGTGATGTCACACATGTTTGAACCAGGTTATGTAGGCAAAACAGTGCAATTAGTGCAACCAATGACAATAGTGAGGGGTGTGTCAAAAATTATTAGGTTGATTAGAATGAATTAAGTGAAACTTTTAAAAGACAATGGTTTACAGTGTATTGAATATATTAGGCTATTGTTAGCATTAGCGTCAACATACATTATTGTTTAATTTAATTTCACATATATATTTAATTGTTTCAAATTTCATCAAAGATGTAATCTTTTGGTTCAACCATAATGCATAAGAAGAATCATAAACAGGGGGAACATATTGGGTGTAGGCTGAAAAGCTGTAGAAAGAACATATTCATTTATTAGACTTGTTCATTGAAAATATAATTGTTCATAAGAAGAGCCTGAGAACAAAGTCAATATTCAGACCATTAGGGGCGAATGTTTTTAAATAGGGTATCCAGTAGGTCTCCATGTTACCTCCTCTCCTCCTCTAACATTAGAAAACAGCTCTGTGGCATCTTGAGTGGCGCGGAGGCACTGCATTGCAGCGTTGTGGCATTACTACAGCCTAGGGTTCGATCTCAGGCTGTGTCTCAACCGGCCGTGACCGGGAGTCCGGGTTAGGGGAGGGTTTGGCTCATTGCGCTCTAGCGACTCCTTGTGGCGGGCCAGATGCCTGTAGGCTGACCTCGGTCGTTAATTGAATGGTGTTTCCTCCGACACATTGGTGCGGCTGGTTTCCAGGTTAAGCAGGCGGGTGCTAAGCAGGCGGGTGTTAAGCAGGCGGGTGTTAAGCAGGCGGGTGTTAAGAAGTGCGGCTTGACTCGACCTTCGCCTCCTCCGAGCCCATTGGGGAGTTGCAGCGATGAGACAAGATCGTAATCACCAAATTGGGGAGAAAAAAGGGGGTATAAAAATGATAATAAATAAATCAGCTCTGTTACAACATTTAAAAAAAATTAAACATAGATAAAAGGAAAGCATGGGTAAAATGTCATTTAAGTGCAGCTACATAAAGCCATTCAAATAGGCTATGAAATGCCTATAAAGTGACACTTACAGCACCATCTAGTGGTGATGTAGCTGCTATATAAAGTGACACTTACAGCACTATCTAGTGGTGATGTAGCTACTATATAAAGTGACACTTACAGCACTATCTAGTGGTGATGTAGCTACTATATAAAGTGACACTTACAGCACTATCTAGTGATGATGTAGCTACTATATAAAGTGACACTTACAGCACTATCTAGTGATGATGTAGCTACTATATAAAGTGACACTTACAGCACTATCTAGTGATGATGTAGCTACTATATAAAGTGACACTTACAGCACTATCTAGTGGTGATGTAGCTACTATATAAAGTGACACTTACAGCACTATCTAGTGGTGATGTAGCTACTATATAAAGTGACACTTACAGCACCATCTAGTGGTGATGTAGCTGCTATATAAAGTGACACTTACAGCACTATCTAGTGGTGATGTAGCTACTATATAAAGTGACACTTACAGCACTATCTAGTGGTGATGTAGCTGCTATATAAAGTGACACTTACAGCACTATCTAGTGGTGATGTAGCTACTATATAAAGTGACACTTACAGCACTATCTAGTGGTGATGTAGCTACTATATAAAGTGACACTTACAGCACTATCTAGTGGTGATGTAGCTACTATATAAAGTGACACTTACAGCACTATCTAGTGGTGATGTAGCTACTATATAAAGTGACACTTACAGCACTATCTAGTGGTGATGTAGCTACTATATAAAGTGACACTTACAGCACTATCTAGTGATGATGTAGCTACTATATAAAGTGACACTTACAGCACTATCTAGTGATGATGTAGCTACTATATAAAGTGACACTTACAGCACTATCTAGTGATGATGTAGCTACTATATAAAGTGACACTTACAGCACTATCTAGTGGTGATGTAGCTACTATATAAAGTGACACTTACAGCACCATCTAGTGGTGATGTAGCTACTATATAAAGTGACACTTACAGCACCATCTAGTGGTGATGTAGCTACTATATAAAGTGACACTTACAGCACTATCTAGTGGTGATGTAGCTGCTATATAAAGTGACACTTACAGCACTATCTAGTGATGATGTAGCTACTATATAAAGTGACACTTACAGCACTATCTAGTGGTGATGTAGCTGCTATATAAAGTGACACTTACAGCACTATCTAGTGTTGTGATGTAGCTACTATATAAAGTGACACTTACAGCACTATCTAGTGTTGTGATGTAGCTACTATATAAAGTGACACTTACAGCACTATCTAGTGGTGATGTAGCTACTATATAAAGTGACACTTACAGCACTATCTAGTGGTGATGTAGCTACTATATAAAGTGACACTTACAGCACTATCTAGTGGTGATGTAGCTACTATATAAAGTTACACTTACAGCACTATCTAGTGGTGATGTAGCTGCTATATAAAGTGACACTTACAGCACTATCTAGTGGTGATGTAGCTGCTATATAAAGTGACACTTACAGCACTATCTAGTGGTGATGTAGCTACTATATAAAGTGACACTTACAGCACTATCTAGTGGTGATGTAGCTACTATATAAAGTGACACTTACAGCACTATCTAGTGGTGATGTAGCTGCTATATAAAGTGACACTTACAGCACTATCTAGTGGTGATGTAGCTGCTATATAAAGTGACACTTACAGCACTATCTATTGGTGATGTAGCTGCTATATAAAGTGACACTTACAGCACTATCTAGTGGTGATGTAGCTACTATACAAAGTGACACTTACAGCACTATCTAGTGGTGATGTAGCTGCTATATAAAGTGACACTTACAGCACTATCTAGTGGTGATGTAGCTACTATATAAAGTGACACTTACAGCACCATCTAGGTGTCATGTCCCTCTAAATAGAAACACTTTGAGTGAATAATTGTTCCAAAACCACAGAAAATATCCAACATATTCAAAATGAAAGGTTCTGTGTTTTAGGTCAGCAGTGAGTCGGCCTTCTACAGAACTGTCCTTCACTCTCCCTGAGAAAAGCACACAGATGAACAACTCTGCACAATAAGATGAATGTCTTGTCAAAATATTTCCATAGGTGAACCCTCAATGTATGGAAAATAGCTTTTTATTCCAACCTCGTAGCTCTGTGGTGTTGTCGGCTCTAGGAAGTGAAATATTACCTTACCCTTTTATAATGATCATCCATTTTCTCTACTGTCAGACCGAAACCCAGGAGGCTCTATTATAGGGGGGACTTCAATGGAACGAGAGGAGAGGACTGCTCTTAAAATATACGACAAGAATCATTCCTTCTAATGGCCAAAGCCATGCTAGTTCACAGGCAAAGGGTGTGTTCTTGTGTGTGTGTGTGTGTGTGTGTGTGTGTGTGTGTGTGTGTGTGTGTGTGTGTGTGTGTGTGTGTGTGTGTGTGTGTGTGTGTAAGTAATTGTGGGAGAGCCTGTATGAACCCCAAAACCGTATGTCAAAACCTCTAACCACCGTTTTTTATGGCCATGCCACTACTTTCACTATGCAGAGTGGAAGTAGAGTTGGTTATGGTTTAAGTAACAGCATTCCGGCGTTGGTTGTTGTGGCTGAGTTTAACGCAAAGAAGATGACGACCCCCACCCCCCCCCCCCCCCCAAGTCTGGCACCTTGGATGAATAACTGAAACGTATTTAAATTTATTCAGTCACTAATAATTTGAATTTGTTTTAGAGATTGTTTGTGAGAAGGAATACAGTACATCTCTGGCTTTAGGAGGCTTAACATAGCGTACATCACTGGCTTTAGGAGGCTTAACATAGCGTGAATCTCTGGCTTTAGGAGGCTTAACATAGCGTACATCACTGGCTTTAGGAGGCTTAACATAGCGTACATCACTGGCTTTAGGAGGCTTAACATAGCGTACATCACTGGCTTTAGGAGGCTTAACATAGCGTACATCACTGGCTTTAGGAGGCTTAACATAGCGTACATCACTGGCTTTAGGAGGCTTAACATAGCGTACATCTCTGGCTTTAGGAGGCTTAACATAGCGTACATCACTGGCTTTAGGAGGCTTAACATAGCGTACATCACTGGCTTTAGGAGGCTTAACATAGCGTACATCACTGGCTTTAGGAGGCTTAACATAGCGTACATCACTGGCTTTAGGAGGCTTAACATAGCGTACATCACTGGCTTTAGGAGGCTTAACATAACGTACATCACTGGCTTTAGGAGGCTTAACATAGCGTACATCACTGGCTTTAGGAGGCTTAACATAGCGTACATCTCTGGCTTTAGGAGGCTTAACATAGCGTACATCACTGGCTTTAGGAGGCTTAACATAGCGTACATCACTGGCTTTAGGAGGCTTAACATAGCGTGAATCTCTGGCTTTAGGAGGCTTAACATAGCGTACATCACTGGCTTTAGGCCTAACATAGCGTGAATCTCTGGCTTTAGGAGGCTTAACATAGCGTGAATCTCTGGCTTTAGGAGGCTTAACATAGCGTACATCACTGGCTTTAGGAGGCTTAACATAGCGTACATCACTGGCTTTAGGAGGCTTAACATAGCGTGAATCTCTGGCTTTAGGAGGCTTAACATAGCGTACATCACTGGCTTTAGGCCTAACATAGCGTGAATCTCTGGCTTTAGGAGGCTTAACATAGCGTGAATCTCTGGCTTTAGGAGGCTTAACATAGCGTACATCACTGGCTTTAGGCCTAACATAGCGTGAATCTCTGGCTTTAGGAGGCTTAACATAGCGTACATCACTGGCTTTAGGCCTAACATAGCGTGAATCTCTGGCTTTAGGAGGCTTAACATAGCGTGAATCTCTGGCTTTAGGAGGCTTAACATAGCGTGAATCTCTGGCTTTAGGAGGCTTAACATAGCGTGAATCTCTGGCTTTAGGAGGCTTAACATAGCGTACATCACTGGCTTTAGGAGGCTTAACATAGCGTACATCTCTGGCTTTAGGAGGCTTAACATAGCGTACATCTCTGGCTTTAGGAGGCTTAACATAGCGTACATCACTGGCTTTAGGAGGCTTAACATAGCGTACATCACTGGCTTTAGGAGGCTTAACATAGCGTGAATCTCTGGCTTTAGGAGGCTTAACATGGCGTACATCACTGGCTTTAGGAGGCTTAACATAGCGTACATCACTGGCTTTAGGAGGCTTAACATAGCGTACATCACTGGCTTTAGGAGGCTTAACATAGCGTACATCACTGGCTTTAGGAGGCTTAACATAGCGTACATCACTGGCTTTAGGAGGCTTAACATGGCGTACATCTCTGGCTTTAGGAGGCTTAACATAGCGTACATCACTGGCTTTAGGAGGCTTAACATAGCGTGAATCTCTGGCTTTAGGAGGCTTAACATGGCGTACATCACTGGCTTTAGGAGGCTTAACATAGCGTACATCTCTGGCTTTAGGAGGCTTAACATGGCATACATCACTGGCTTTAGGAGGCTTAACATAGCGTACATCTCTGGCTTTAGGAGGCTTAACATAGCGTACATCTCTGGCTTTAGGAGGCTTAACATAGCGTACATCTCTGTCTTCACAAACTTAGCCTTACTGTCTTCAAGGAGGAAGTGTGATTGCGAGCTCTTTAGTAAAAGATAAGGACCTCAGGATAGTACTACCCTTGTTGCTATTATCAGTAACAGAGACATTAAGCCCTCATCAACCTATACTCCTGTAATTAATAATGAAGAACAGATAGAGCAGGTAGACGACAGGAAAGAGAGAAGGATGATGGAGGAGGAGAGAACCAAGAACAAGGCGGATGATAACGATGATGGATGATAATGGATGATGACCACACGGTTGTCGCCACGACAGCGGCTGGCT
>NC_048573.1:71673008-71729441 GCF_013265735.2 Oncorhynchus mykiss
CTCTCCCAGACCAGCGGGACCTCCCCCCAGACTGGACTGTATTTCCTCCTCCGACTTCCGGGTTAAACGAGCAGTGTGTCAAGAAGTAGTGCGGCTTGGCAGGGTCGTGTTTCGGAGAACGCACGGGTCTCGACCTTTGCCTCTCCCGAGTCCGTACGGGAGTTGCAGCAAGGGAAAAGACTGTGACTACCAATTGGATATAACGAAATTGGCATCGGTACCACCTGCCGGATGGGAGCATGGAGAACAGTCTATGTCTTGGGTGACTGGAATCTTTGTCAATTCTTTGGACCTTTCTCAGACACCGACTGGCATGTAAGTCCTTGATGGCTTGGAGCTCCTGAGAAAGAGAGGTCATGAGCAGATGGGCTCCTGCATTTTTCAGCATGTCCTTGGAAAAATGTGGATTTGGAGTTCGATCTTCGTTTTTTTGGCAGGGACGTGTACAGGATTCTACCCTCCACAGCATAACCCTCGCTCCAGATCAAAACTCAAAACCTACAACCTGATTTTGTACAGATTTACGGAATTACCTGTGAGGCCCAAGCTATACAGCAAATGCTCTGGCAAACAAACTGAAAACGCCTTCCAACCTGGAACTGAGTGAGTAATGTTTAGTCTGAAGCTATATTGTATATTCCAAAGCCAAGGAGAAAAATACATTACAATGTATTTTACTTTATAGAGACTGAATGCTGAGTTGGACTACCAAGCCTGCTAGGACAAGGAGTTGGACTACCAAGCCTGCTAGGACAAGGAGATGGACTACCAAGCCTGCTAGGACAAGGAGATGGACTACCAAGCCTGCTAGGACAAGGAGTTGGACTACCAAGCCTGCTAGGGCAAGGAGATGGACTACCAAGCCTGCTAGGACAAGGAGATGGACTAGTAAGCCTGCTAGGACAAGGAGATGGACTACCAAGCCTGCTAGGGCAAGGAGATGGACTACCAAGCCTGCTAGGACAAGGAGATGGACTACCAAGCCTGCTAGGGCAAGGAGATGGACTACCAAGCCTGCTAGGACAAGGAGATGGACTACCAAGCCTGCTAGGACAAGGAGATGGACTACCAAGCCTGCTAGGGCAAGGAGATGGACTACCAAGCCTGCTAGGACAAGGAGATGGACTAGTAAGCCTGCTAGGACAAGGAGATGGACTACCAAGCCTGCTAGGACAAGGAGATGGACTACCAAGCCTGCTAGGACAAGGAGATGGACTAGTAAGCCTGCTAGGACAAGGAGATGGACTACCAAGCCTGCTAGGACAAGGAGATGGACTAGTAAGTCTGCTAGGACAAGGAGATGGACTAGTAAGCCTGCTAGGACAAGGAGATGGACTAGTAAGCCTGCTAGGACAAGGAGATGGACTACCAAGCCTGCTAGGACAAGGAGATGGACTAGTAAGCCTGCTAGGACAAGGAGATGGACTAGTAAGCCTGCTAGGACAAGGAGATGGACTACCAAGCCTGCTAGGGCAAGGAGATGGACTAGTAAGCCTGCTAGGACAAGGAGATGGACTACCAAGCCTGCTAGGACAAGGAGATGGACTAGTAAGTCTGCTAGGACAAGGAGATGGACTAGTAAGCCTGCTAGGACAAGGAGATGGACTAGTAAGCCTGCTAGGACAAGGAGATGGACTACCAAGCCTGCTAGGACAAGGAGATGGACTAGTAAGCCTGCTAGGACAAGGAGATGGACTAGTAAGCCTGCTAGGACAAGGAGATGGACTACCAAGCCTGCTAGGGCAAGGAGATGGACTAGTAAGCCAGCTAGGACAAGGAGATGGACTAGTAAGCCTGCTAGGACAAGGAGATGGACTAGTAAGCCTGCTAGGACAAGGAGATGGACTAGTAAGCCTGCTAGGACAAGGAGATGGACTAGTAAGCCTGCTAGGACAAGGAGATGGACTACCAAGCCTGCTAGGACAAGGAGATGGACTAGTAAGCCTGCTAGGACAAGGAGATGGACTAGTAAGCCTGCAAGGACAAGGAGATGGACTAGTAAGCCTGCAAGGACAAGGAGATGGACTAGTAAGCCTGCTAGGACAAGGAGATGGACTAGTAAGCCTGCAAGGACAATGAGATGGACTACCAAGCCTGCTAGGACAAGGAGATTAACTACCAAGCCTGCAAGGACAAGGAGTTGGACTACCAAGCCTGCTAGGACAAGGAGTTGGACTACCAAGCCTGCTAGGACAAGGAGATGGACTAGCAAGCCTGCAAGGACAAGGAGATGGACTAGCAAGCCTGCAAGGACAAGGAGATGGACTAGCAAGCCTGCAAGGACAAGGAGATGGACTAGCAAGCCTGCTAGGACAAGGAGTTGGACTACCAAGCCTGCTAGGATAAGGAGATGGACTACCAAGCCTGCAATGACAAGGAGATGGACTAGCAAGCCTGCAAGGACAAGGAGATGGACTAGCAAGCCTGCAAGGACAAGGAGATGGACTAGCAAGCCTGCTAGGACAAGGAGATGGACTACCAAGCCTGCTAGGACAAGGAGATGGACTACCAAGCCTGCTAGGACAAGGAGTTGGACTAGTAAGCCTGCTAGGACAAGGAGATGGACAACCAAGCCTACTAGGACAAGGATTTGGACTACCAAGCCTGCTAGGACAAGGAGATGGACTAGCAAGCCTGCTAGGACAAGGAGATGGACTACCAAGCCTGCTAGGACAAGGAGATGGACTACCAAGCCTGCTAGGGCAAGGAGATGGACTACCAAGCCTGCTAGGACAAGGAGATACAGCTTCAATTAGCACTGACATGTCAGATGAGAGGAATTCAGAGCCCTTTAGCCCAACAATGGGCAGGATAATCAAAAAGGCTACCCCAACCAAATGCAGAGGGATTTGAAGCTGCCTCCCGCTGTTCAGAGGTAATTAAAATACAGTACCCTGTGTATGTAAAACAAATATAAGACAATAAAAGAGTACAAAATGGAGCTCCTTATGGAAAATCAAGAGACACTTTTTGCTGACTGTTATAAAAATGGGAACCTAAGCAACGTAATCTTCCACACAGACCATCCCCTGGCATGGCCCCTTTGTTAACGTGTTAACGACGGGTGGAAGCTCAGGATATTAGACAATGAGGACTCTGAGTCAGCTAATATAAATCTCTATAGGTCTGGAACAGTATTGGTACATGGCAACCCCAAACTGTTTCAGCTGGATTTTCACCTGATCAAAGATAGATACCCCCACCCCGAGCGGGTCAGACCAGTTCTCTTCATCATATAACCCACAGACCAGCAACCCCAAGCGGAAAGTCAACCTCCCGGCACTGAGTACTACTTCCTCATTGAAATGAAGGATACATTCACCCAGCTAGAGGTAAGGCAGGTGGATCTGGAACAGCAGGTGATTACACTCCAGTCAGCACAGACCCAGACAACAGTCCAGCAAAACAACACCTCCTTAACCAGACCCGGAGTGCTGGAGGTGGAGAGAGACATATCTGCACTCTGGACTGTGGTGAGACAACTTCAACAGGAGAAAGAGCAGGAGAAGAACAGAGCACTAGAGGAGAGGATCAGACTGCTGGAGGAGAGGTTGAGGGGGATGGCGAGTGACAGAACAACCCACTAGAGAGGTGTCCACCCAAGCCCAGGGGATCTCACCCCCCCGTCAGCCACCATAATATGGCCATCCTGAATTTCCTGTGACAGTGCCTCAAAACCAAATGTTTTCCTGGCCCACCACTCCACCCTGGACTTGAACAGCTTTTACGACCAGGTCCACCTATACAAGGTAGCAATACCCATCTTCACCCGGACCCTAAAGGACAACGCAGACCCAACACTTCACACAGGAGCAACAGATCAATAGACACCCCGCCCAGAACAGCGAGACACTCTCCCTGACCAGCGAGACACTCTCCCAGACCAGCAGGACCTCCCCCCAGACCAGTGGGACACTCTCCCAGACCAGCGGGACCTCCCCCCAGACCAGTGGGACACTCTCCCAGACCAGCGAGACATTCTCCCAGACCAGCGGGACACTCTCCCAGACCAGCGGGACCTCCCCCCAGACCAGTGGGACACTCTCCCAGACCAGTGGGACACTCTCCCAGACCAGCGGGACACTCTCCCAGACCAGCGGGACACTCTCCCAGACCAGCGGGACCTCCCCCCAGACCAGCGAGACACTCTCCCAGACCAGCGGGACATTCTCCCAGACCAGCGGGACACTCTCCCAGACCAGCGGGACCTCCCCCCAGACCAGCGAGACACTCTCCCAGACCAGCGGGACACTCTCCCAGACCAGCGGGACCTCCCCCCAGACCAGCGGGACCTCCCCCCAGACCAGCGAGACATTCTCCCAGACCAGCGGGACACTCTCCCAGACCAGCGGGACACTCTCCCAGACCTCCCAGACCAGCGGGACACTCTCCCAGACCAGCGGGACCTCCCCCCAGACCAGCGAGACATTCTCCCAGACCAGCGGGACACTCTCCCAGACCAGCGGGACCTCCCCCCAGACCAGGGAGACACTCTCCCAGACCAGCGGGACACTCTCCCAGACCAGCGGGACCTCCCCCCAGACCAGCGAGACACTCTCCCAGACCAGCGGGACATTCTCCCAGACCAGCGGGACACTCTCCCAGACCAGCGGGACCTCCCCCCAGACCAGCGAGACACTCTCCCAGACCAGCGGGATACTCTCCCAGACCAGCGGGACCTCCCCCCAGACCAGCGGGACCTCCCCCCAGACCAGCGAGACATTCTCCCAGACCAGCGGGACACTCTCCCAGACCAGCGGGACACTCTCCCAGACCTCCCAGACCAGCGGGACACTCTCCCAGACCAGCGGGACCTCCCCCCAGACCAGCGAGACATTCTCCCAGACCAGCGGGACACTCTCCCAGACCAGCGGGACCTCCCCCCAGACCAGGGAGACACTCTCCCAGACCAGCGGGACACTCTCCCAGACCAGCGGGACCTCCCCCCAGACCAGGGAGACACTCTCCCAGACCAGCGAGACATTCTCCCAGACCAGGGAGACACTCTCCCAGACCAGCGGGACACTCTCCCAGACCAGCGGGACCTCCCCCCAGACCAGCGGGACACTCTCCCAGACCAGCGGGACACTCTCCCAGACCAACGGGACACTCTCCCAGACCAGCGGGACACTCTCCCAGACCTACACATAGAGGACCCACGCCAAGAGGACCCACGCCCAGAACACCACCAGCCACATCCACACCCCAACCAATCAACATCCCCCTAAGTAAACCATGCCTACACCCTTTTTAGGCCCCCTCAGGTCAGACCTATGCCCCTCCTGCTCACCCCATGCACCCCACCCCTGCAAAGAAGGCCTCAACATGGAAGTCACACATACGCCCAGGATATGAGCAGGCAAATAGGCCCAATCCCCACTCTTACACTAGCCCAAGCCAATGGCGTGTACCAGATGCTCAGCAGGCTCTGCTCACACTTACTGGAATGAGGCCAAACCACACGACCAACAACATTGGACACTTTATGGAACACAAAGCCTTCACTATCTCATCCTGGAATATCCAAGGCCTGAGATCATCTGCCTTTGGCTTAAAGAGCAGGAACCTGGACTTCAAATAAATCAGAATGACAGACATTGTCATCCTACAAGAAACTCGGTAAAGAGGAGACGGACCCACTGGTTGCCCTCTAGGTTACAGAGAGCTGGAAGTCCCATCCACCAAACTACCAGGTGTGAAACAGGGAAGGGACTCAGGGGGTATGCTAATTTGGTATAGACATGACCTAACTCCCTCTATTAAATGAATCAAAACAGGAACATTTTACATTTGGCTAGAAATTCTAAAGGAAATGATCTTAATCTTAACAGAGAACAAAAATGTCCTCCTGTGTGCTACCTATATCCCCCCACTAGAATCCCCATACTTTAATGAAGACAGATTCTCCATCCATGAGGGGTAATCAATCATTTCCAGGCCCAGGGACATTAGACTGTGGCGACCTAAATGCCCGAACCGGACAAGAACCTGACACCCTCAGCACACAGGGGGACAAACACCTGCCTCAAGGTGACAGCATTCCCTCCCACATATGTCCCCCTAGGCACAACTATGACAACATAACCAACAAAAACGGGTCACAACTCCTGCAGCTCTGTCGCACGCTGGGTATGTACATAGTCAACGGTAGGCTTCGAGGGGACTCCTATGGTAGGTACACATATAGCTCATCTCTTGGCAGTAGTACTGTAGACTACTTTATCACTGACCTCAACCCAGAGTCTCTCAGAGCGTTCACAGTCAGCCCACTGACACCCCTATCAGATCACAGCAAAATCACAGTCTACTTGAACAGAGCAATACTCAATCATGAGGCATCAAAGCCAAATGAACTGAGCAAAATTAATAAATACTACAGATGGAAGGAATGTAGTGTGGAAACCTCACAAAAAAACAATTAGGCAACAACAAATTAAATCCCTTTTAATCAACTTCCTGGGCAAAGCGTTCCACTGTAATAGTGAAGGTATAAACTTGGCAGTAGAAAATTTTAACAGTTTATTTGACCTCTCACCTTCCCTATCAAATCTAAAAATTTAAAGTAGACAACCTAAGAAAATGAACACCAATGACAAATAGTTTGATCAAGAATGCAAAAACCTGAGAAAGAAATTGAGAAACCTATCCAACCAAAAACATAGAGACCCAGAAAACCTGAGTCTACGTCTTCACTATGGTGAAGCACTAAAATGACACAGAAATACACTACGGAAAAAGAAGGAACAGCATGTCAGAAATCAGATCCATGTAAATGAAGAATCCATAGACTCTAACCACTTCTGGGAAAATTGGAAAACACTAAGCAAACAACACCACAAAGAATTATCTATCCAAAATGGAGATGTATGGATAAACCACTTCTCCAATCGTTTTGGCTCTAAAACAAAGAACAAATTGCAAAAACATATACATGATCAAATGCAAATCTTAGAATCAACTATTAACACTACCAGAACCCACTGGGTTCTCCAATTACCTTGATTGAACTACAGGACAGAATAAAAACCCTCCAACCCCAAAAAGGCCTGTGGTGTTGATGGTATCCTCAATGAAATGATGAAATATACAGACAACAAATTCCAATTGGCTATGCTCAAATTCTTTAACATCATCCTTAGCTCTGGCATCTTCCCCAATATTTGGAACCAACGACTGATCACCCCAATTCACAAAAGTGGAGACAAATTTGACCCCAATAACTACCGTGGGATATGCATCAACAGCAACCTTTGGAAAATCCTCTGCATTATCAATAATAGTAGACTCGTGCATTTCCTCAGTGAAGACAATGTACTGAGCAAATGTCAAATTGGCCTTTTACCAAATGATCGTATGACATACAGTGCCTTGCGAAAGTATTCGGCCCCCTTGAACTTTGCGACCTTTTGCCACATTTCAGGCTTCAAACATAAAGATATAAAACTGTATTTTTTTGTGAAGAATCAACAACAAGTGGGACACAATCATGAAGTGGAACGACATTTATTGGATATTTCAAACTTTTTTAACAAATCAAAAACTGAAAAATTGGGCGTGCAAAATTATTCAGCCCCCTTAAGTTAATACTTTGTAGCGTCACCTTTTGCTGCGATTACAGCTGTAAGTCGCTTGGGGTATGTCTCTATCAGTTTTGCACATCGAGAGACTGACATTTTTTTCCCATTCCTACTTGCAAAACAGCTCGAGCTCAGTGAGGTTGGATGGAGAGCATTTGTGAACAGCAGTTTTCAGTTCTTTCCACAGATTCTCGATTGGATTCAGGTCTGGACTTTGACTTGACCATTCTAACACCTGGATATGTTTATTTTTTAACCATTCCATTGTAGATTTTGCTTTATGTTTTGGATCATTGTCTTGTTGGAAGACAAATCTCCGTCCCAGTCTCAGGTCTTTTGCAGACTCCATCAGGTTTTCTTCCAGAATGGTCCTGTATTTGGCTCCATCCATCTTCCCATCAATTTTAACCATCTTCCCTGTCCCTGCTGAAGAAAAGCAGGCCCAAACCATGATGCTGCCAACACCATGTTTGACAGTGGGGATGGTGTGTTCAGCTGTGTTGCTTTTACGCCAAACATAACGTTTTGCATTGTTGCCAAAAAGTTCAATTTTGGTTTCATCTGACCAGAGCACCTTCTTCCATATGTTTGGTGTGTCTCCCAGGTGGCTTGTGGCAAACTTTAAACAACACTTTTTATGGATAGCTTTAAGAAATGGTTTTCTTCTTGCCACTCTTCCATAAAGGCCAGATTTGTGCAATATACGACTGATTGTTGTCCTATGGACAGAGTCTCCCACCTCAGCTGTAGATCTCTGCAGTTCATCCAGAGTGATCATGGGCCTCTTGGCTGCATCTCTGATCAGTCTTCTCCTTGTATGAGCTGAAAGTTTAGAGGGACGGCCAGGTCTTGGTAGATTTGCAGTGGTCTGATACTCCTTCCATTTCAATATTATTGCTTGCACAGTGCTCCTTGGGATGTTTAAAGCTTGGGAAATCTTTTTGTATCCAAATCCGGCTTTAAACTTCTTCACAACAGTATCTCGGACCTGCCTGGTGTGTTCCTTGTTCTTCATGATGCTCTCTGCGCTTTTAACGGACCTCTGAGACTATCACAGTGCAGGTGCATTTATACGGAGACTTGATTACACACAGGTGGATTGTATTTATCATCATTAGTCATTTAGGTCAACATTGGATCATTCAGAGATCCTCACTGAACTTCTGGAGAGAGTTTGCTGCACTGAAAGTAAAGGGGCTGAATAATTTTGCACGCCCAAGTTTTCAGTTTTTAATTTGTTAAAAAAGTTTGAAATATCCAAGAAATGTCGTTCCACTTCATGATTGTGTCCCACTTGTTGTTGATTCTTCACAAAAAAATACAGTTTTATATCTTTATGTTTGAAGCCTGAAATGTGGCAAAAGGTCGCAAAGTTCAAGGGGGCCGAATACTTTCGCAAGGCACTGTACCACATATTCACCCTGCAGACCCTAATTGACAAACAAACAAACCAAAACAAAGTAAAAGTCTTCTCATGCTTTGTTGATTTCAAAAAAGCCTTCGACTCAATTTGGCATGAGGGTTTGCTATAGAAATTGATGGAAAGTGGTGTTGGGGTAAAAACATAAAATCCATGTACACAAACAAGTGTGCGGATAAAATTGTCAAAAAGCACATTTCCACCCACAGGACAATGGGGAGGGATGCAGCTTAAGCCCCACTCTCTTCAACATATATATCAACGAATTGGCGAGGGCACTAGAACAGTCTACAGCACCCAGCCTCACCCTACTAGAATCTGAAGTCGAATGTCTACTGTTTGTTGATGATCTGGTACTTCTGTCACCAACCAAGGAGGGCCTACAGCAGCACCTAGATCTTCTGCACAGATTCTACCAGACCTGGGCCCTGACAGTAAATCTCAGTAAGAACAAAATAATGGTGTTCCAAAAAAGGTCCAGTCGCAGGACCACAGATACAAATTCCATCTAGACACCGTTGCACTAGAGCACACAAAAAACTATACATACCTTGGCCTTAACATCAGTTAACTTCCATAAAGCTGTGAATGATCTGAGAGACAAGGCAAAGGGCATTCTATGCCATCAAACGGAAGATAAAATTTGACATACCATTTTGGATCTGGCAAAAAAAATACTTGAATCAGTTATAGAACCCATTGCTCTTTATGGTTGTGAGGTCTGGGGTCCGCTCACCAACCAAGACTTCACAAAATGGGACAAACACCAAATTGAGACTCTGCACGCAAAATTTTGCAAAAATACCCTACGTGTACAACGTAAAACACCAAATAATGCACGCAGAGCAGAATTAGGCCGATACCCACTAATTATCAAGATCCAGAAAATTCTACAACCACCTAAAAGGAAGCGATTCCTAAACCTTCCATAACAAAACCATCAACTACAAAAAAATGCACCTGGAGAAGAGCCCCCTAAGCAAGCCCCTAAGCAAGCCCCTAAGCAAGCCCCTAAGCAAGCCCCTAAGCAAGCCCCTAAGCAAGCCCCTAAGCAAGCCCCTAAGCAAGCTGGTCCTGGGGCTCTGTTCACAAACACAGACAGACCCCACAGAGCCACAGATTTGCACATCGTTACAACACTGTATATATACATAATATTGACATTTGAAATGTCTTTATTCTTTTGGAACTTCTTTGAGTGTAATGTTTACTGTTCATTTGTATTGTTTCACTTCTGTATAGTATCTTCACTTGCTTTGGCAATGTATAATGTGTTTCCCATGCAAATAAAGACCCTTGAATTGAATTGAGAGAGAGAGAGAGCTAGAGAGAGAGAAAGCTATAGAGAGAAAGAGCTAGAGAGATGAATCTAGAGAGAAAGCTAGAGAGAGATACATCTAGAGAGAAAGCTAGAGAGAGATAAATCTAGAGAGAAAGCTAGAGAGAGATAAATCTAGAGAGAAAGCTAGAGAGAAAGAGCTAGAGAGAGATAAATCTAGAGAGAAAGAGCTAGAGAGATGAATCTAGAGAGAAAGAGCTAGAGAGAGAGAAATCTAGAGAGAAAGCTAGAGAGAGATAAATCTAGAGAGAAAGCTAGAGAGAAAGAGCTAGAGAGAGAGAAAGCTAGAGAGAAAGAGAGAGCTAGAGAGAGAGAGCTAGAGAGAGAGAGAGCTAGAGAGAGAGAGAGAGAGCTAGAGAGAGAGATCTAGAGAGAGAGAAAGCTAGAGAGAAAGAGCTAGAGAGATGAATCTAGAGAGATAGCTAGAGAGAGATACATCTAGAGAGAGAGAAAGCTAGAGAGAGAAAGCTAGAGAGAGAGAGCTAGAGAGAGAGAAAGCTAGAGAGAGAGAGAGAGCTAGAGAGAGAGAGAGAGCTAGAGAGAGAGAGAGAGCTAGAGAGAGAGAGAGAGCTAGAGAGAGAGAGAGAGCTAGAGAGAAAGAGAGAGCTAGAGAGCGATAGAGAGAGAGAGAGTTAGAGAGAGAGAGAGAGCTAGAGAGAGAGAGAGCTAGAGAGAGAGAGAGCTAGAGAGAGAGAGCTAGAGAGAGAGAGCTAGAGAGAGAGAGCTAGAGAGAGAGAGAGAGAGAGAGCTAGAGAGAGAGAGAGAGAGAGCTAGAGAGAGAGAGCTAGAGAGAGCTAGAGAGAGAGAGAGAGCTATAGAGAGAGAGAGAGAGAGAGATAGAGATAGAGAGAGAGCTAGAGAGAGAGAGGAAGCTAGAGATAAAGCTAGAGAAAGCTAGAGAGAAAGCAAGAGAGAAAGCTGGAGAGAAAGAGAAAGCTAGAGAGAGAGCTAGAAAGATAGAGAAAGCTAGAGAGAGAGAGAAAGCTAGAGAGAGAGAGAGAGAGCGAGAGAGCGATAGAGAGAGAGAGAGTGAGAGAGAGAGAGAGCTAGAGAGAGAGAAATCTAGAGAGAAAGCTAGAGAGAGATAAATCTAGAGAGAAAGCTAGAGAGAAAGAGCTAGAGAGAGAGAAAGCTAGAGAGAAAGAGAGAGCTAGAGAGAGAGAGCTAGAGAGAGAGAGAGCTAGAGAGAGAGAGAGAGAGAGAGCTAGAGAGAGAGATCTAGAGAGAGAGAAAGCTAGAGAGAAAGAGCTAGAGAGATGAATCTAGAGAGATAGCTAGAGAGAGATACATCTAGAGAGAGAGAAAGCTAGAGAGAGAAAGCTAGAGAGAGAGAGAGCTAGAGAGAGAGAAAGCTAGAGAGAGAGAGAGAGCTAGAGAGAGAGAGAGAGCTAGAGAGAGAGAGCTAGAGAGAGAGAGAGAGCTAGAGAGAGAGAGAGAGCTAGAGAGAAAGAGAGAGCTAGAGAGAGAGAGAGAGCTAGAGAGAGAGAGAGAGCTAGAGAGAGAGAGAGAGCGAGAGAGCGATAGAGAGAGAGAGAGTTAGAGAGAGAGAGAGAGCTAGAGAGAGAGAGAGCTAGAGAGAGAGAGAGCTAGAGAGAGAGAGCTAGAGAGAGAGAGAGCTAGAGAGAGAGAGCTAGAGAGAGAGAGCTAGAGAGAGAGAGAGAGAGAGAGCTAGAGAGAGAGAGAGAGAGAGCTAGAGAGAGAGAGCTAGAGAGAGCTAGAGAGAGAGAGAGAGCTAGAGAGAGAGAGAGAGAGATAGAGATAGAGAGAGAGCTAGAGAGAGAGAGGAAGCTAGAGATAAAGCTAGAGAGAAAGCTAGAGAGAAAGCAAGAGAGAAAGCTGGAGAGAAAGAGAAAGCTAGAGAGAGAGCTAGAAAGATAAAGCTAGAGAGAGAGAGAAAGCTAGAGAGAGAGAGAGAGAGTGAGAGAGCGATAGAGAGAGAGAGAGTTAGAGAGAGAGAGAGAGCTAGAGAGAGAGAGAGCTAGAGAGAGAGAGAGCTAGAGAGAGAGAGAGCTAGAGAGAGAGAGAGCTAGAGAGAGAGAGAGAGAGAGAGAGAGCTAGAGAGAGAGAGAGAGCTAGAGAGAGAGAGCTAGAGAGAGCTAGAGAGAGAGAGAGAGCTAGAGAGAGAGAGAGAGCTAGAGAGAGAGAGAGAGAGAGATAGAGAGAGAGCTAGAGAGAGAGAGGAAGCTAGAGATAAAGCTAGAGAGAAAGCTAGAGAGAAAGCTAGAGAGAAAGCTGGAGAGAAAGCTTGAGAGAAAGCTGGAGAGAAAGAGAAAGCTAGAGAGAGAGTTAGAAAGATAGAGAACGCTAGAGAGAGAGAGAAAGCTAGAGAGAAAGCTAGAGAGGGCTAGAGAAAGAGAGAAAGCTAGAGGGAAAGCTAGAGGGAAAGCTAGAGAGAAAGCTAGAGAGAAAGCTAGAGAGAAAGCTAGAGAGAAAGCTAGAGAGAAAGCTAGAGAGAGAGAGAAAACAAAAAGATAATTACTTGACACATTGGAAAGAATTAACAAAAAAACAGAGCAAACTAGAATGCTATTTCGCCCTACACAGAGAGTACACAGCGGCAGAATACCTGACCACTGTGACTGACCCAAAATTAAGGAAAGCTTTGACTATGTACAGACTCAGTGAGCATAGCCTTGCTATTGAGAAAGGCCGCCGTAGGCAGACATGGCTCTCAAGAGAAGACAGGCTATGTGCTCACTGCCCACAAAATGAGGTGGAAACTGAGCTGCACTTCCTAACCTCCTGCCCAACGTATGACCATATTAGAGAGACATATTTCCCTCAGATTACACAGATCCACAAAGAATTCGAAAACAAATCCAGTTTTGATAAACTCCCATATCTACTGGGTGAAATTCCACAGTGTGCCATCACAGCAGCAAGATTTGTGACCTGTTGCCACGAGAAAAGGGCAACCAGTGAGGAACACACACCATTGTAAATACAACCCATATTTATGCTTATTTATTTTATCTTGTGTCCTTTAACCATTTGTACATTGTTAAAACACTGTATATATATAACATTACATTTGTAATGTCTTTATTTTCTTTTTTTGAAACTTCTGTATGTGTAATGTTTACTGTTAATTTGTATTGTTTATTTCACTTTATATATTCACTTTATATATTATCTACCTCACTTGCTTTGGCAATGTTAACACATGTTTCCCATGCCAATAAAGCCCTTGAATTGAATTGAATTGAGAGAAAGCTAGAGAGAAAGCTAGAGAGAAAGCTAGAGAGGGCTAGAGAAATAGAGAAAGCTAGAGAGGGCTAGAGAGAGAGAGAAAGCTAGAGAGAAATCTAGAGCGAGAGAGCTAGAGAGAGAGAGAAAGCTAGAGAGAGAGAGAGAGTGCAAGAGAGAAAGCTAGAGAGAGAGAAAGCTAGAGAGAAAGCTGGAGAGAGAGAGCTAGAGAGAAAGCTAGAGAGAAAGCTATAGAGAGAAAGCTAGAGAGAGAAAGAGAAAGCTAGAGAGAGAGAGAAAGCTGGAGAGAGAGAGCTATAGAGAGAGAGAAAGCTAGAGAGAGAGCTATAGAGACAGAGCTAGAGAGAAAGCTAGAGAGAAAGCTAGAGAGTGAGAAAGCTAGAGAGAGAGAAAGCTAGAGAGGAAGCTGGAGAGAGAGAGCTAGAGAGAGAGAGAGCTAGAGAGAGAGAGCTAGAGAGAGAGAGCTAGAGAGAGAGAAAGTTGGAGAGAAAGCTGGAGAGAAAGCTGAAGAGAAAGCTGGAGAGAGAGAGAGAGCTACAGATAGAGATCAAACTAGAGAAAGAGAGAGCTAGAGAGAGAGAAAGCTCGGAGAGGAAGCTGGAGAGAGAGAGAGCTAGAGGGAGAGAGAAAGCTAGAGAGAGAGAAAGTTAGAGAGAGAGAAAGCTAGAGAAAGAGAAAGCAAGAGAGAGAGAAAGCTGGAGAGAAAGCTGGAGAGAAAGCTGGAGAGAAAGCTGGAGAGAAACCTGGAGAGAGAGAGCTATAGATAGAGAATGAGAGAGCTAGAGATAGAGAATGAGAGAGCTAGAGATAGAGAATGAGACACACCATTGTAAATACAACCCATATTTATGCTTATTTATTTTATCTTGTGTCCTTTAACCATTTGTACATTGTTAAAACACTGTAATATGACATTTGTAATGTCTTTACTGTTTTGAAACCTCTGTATGTGTAATGTTTACTGTTAATTTTTGTTGTTTTTCACTTTATATATTCACTTTGTATGTTGTCTACCTCACTTGCTTTGGCAATGTTAACACATGTGTCCCATGCCAATAAAGCCCTTGAATTGAATTGAATTGAAATTGAATGAGAGAGCTAGAGAGAGAGAGATAGGAAGCTAGAGAGAAAGCTAGAGAGGAAGCTGGAGAGAGAGAAAGCTAGAGAGAGAGAAAGCTGGAGAGAAAGCTGGAGAAAGAGAGAGCTAGAGGGAGAGAGAAAGCTAGAGAGAGAGAGCTAGAGGGAGAGAGAAAGCTAGAGAGAGCTAGAGGGAGAGAGAAAGCTAGAGAGAGAGAAAGCTAGAGAGAAAGCTGGAGAGAGAGAGAAAGCTAGAGAGAAAGCCAGAGAGAAAGCTAGGGAGCTAGAGAGAGAGAGAGCTAGAGAGAGAGAGCTAGAGAGAGAGAGAGAGAGCTAGAGCGAGAGAGAGACAGGGAGAGAGGGAGAGAGAGAAATATCCCCACCATTACTCATCCTCTTACACTGAGGATATAAATAGGACATTGACAGCATAACTAAATGGGGGAAACAGTTTGTAACCTCACTCTGCCATCAAGGTGATTCATGAACAGAGGAGAAAACTGAGGAGAGGAGAAACTCAAAGAGGACAATGGAAATAGACTGAAAATAGATTTACTAACGTGTCCTGGCAACCAACTACAGCCAAAGGATGAATATTATATTCTGCAACGTAAGAGAGGAGGTGGCTGCCAGTTTTGGGGAAAGGATCCAATTGTCATACTTGAGTAAAAGTAAAGAAACCTTAATAGAAATTACTCAAGTAAAAGTCACCCATTAAAACAGGTTTGTAAGACCCTGGGTTTAATAATAATTAGGCAAAGACTCAGCTTATGCAAAAGGTAATAAAGTTTATTCACGAGAACATTCCGTTTTATAACTCACCCTCTCCCTACCTACTACACGCACATACACGCACACGCAGACACACAAATAGTAGGTGGGATGTATCTTTCCCCATAGTTCTGACCACTCGTTTATCACTACCAAGCTGGCAGTTCCATCCTCCCGAGATTAGAGGGAACTTGACGGGATTATGTTTCTCCGAGTTTTAACCAGGTCAGGTCATGCACAGTTTAATTGTTCTCTGTATTTTTGTTTGTCTAATTATTCATTATATGTTATATAATCTAATAATTACGTTTCAGGGTGGAATTCTTTAGTCGTTACCTTGAACATATAAATTCCCTTATCAATGTCATTTACAAAACAGCCTCCAACACTCTACTCAACAAATTGGATGCAGTCTATCACAGTGCCATCCGTTTTGTCTCCAAATCCCCATATACTACCCACCACTGCGACCTGTATGCTCTCGTTGGCTGTCCCTCGCTTCATACTCGTCGCCAAACTCACTGGCTCCAGGTCATCTACAAGTCTCTGCTTGGTAAAGCCCCGCCTTATTTCAGCTCACTGGTCACCATAGCAGCACCCACCCGTAGCACGCGCTCCAGCAGGTATATCTCACTGGTCACCCCCAAAGCCAATTCTTCCTTTGGCCGCCTCTCCTTCCAGTTCTCTGCTGCCAATGACTGGAACGAACTGCAAAAATCTCTGAAGCTGGAGACTCTTACCTCCCTCACTAGTTTCAAGCACCAGCTGTCAGAGCAGCTCACAGATCACTGCACCTGTACATAGCTCATCTGTAAATGGCCCATCCAATATACCTCATCCCCATACTGTATTTATTTATTTTATCTTGTTCCTTTGCACCCCAGTATCTCAACTTGCACATTCATTATCTGCACATCCTACTGTTCATTTAACAGCTGCTGAAATGAGAGCCAATTGATGACTTATATTAATCTGAACGTTGAATACTAGTCTTCCTTCATACATACATACATACTTACATACTTACATAAATTAGTTACTGAAGTGAGTTCCAAACAGAATGTTCCAGATGGAACCCAGTGACATCAAGTGATGTTAGTTGCAGTGACATGAGAGAGACTTCAGACACTATTTCTCCTCTCCTCTCCTCTCCTCTCCTCTCCTCTCCTCTCCTCTCCTCTCCTCTCCTCTCCTCTCCTCTCCTTATCCCATGCTCCTCTCCTCTCCTCTCCTTAACCCATGCTCCTCTCCTTTCCTTACCCCATCCTCCAACCCTCACAGGACTGAATGGCAGCCAGAATTCTAGAATCCTGAGTAATGAGGTAACTCGGTCTTTTCTATTTCTCCCTCTCTCTCTCTCTGTTGTCAGGGACAACCTGTAACTTCTAATAGACCATACAGTGTACAAAAGTGTATTCACTGTCAGGCGGGTCTCTGATATATTCTGTCTTCTGGGCCCCAAACATGCTGACGTCTCCCCTGAATGACTCAGTGATGTATTGCCATGTATTATCCTGCTCCTGCATAGCCTCAGCCTACAGCCTCATACCTCTATGCTATATTCATCCCGGAATCCTGTGTGCTTATGTTAGCAGTCTGTCACAAGAGACTAATTCAATAGCAAGACATCTTGCCTGTTCCTTCCCTACGATCGCGCTTACTCCCCGCACTGCCTACTGTGTGTTATCTATGTCATGATGACTCAGTGCTGTCACCTTGACACTATGCCGCAGTGATTAAGTGTGTGAGCCAGTAGAAACACTGTCATCAATTTTAGGACACCACATCATCATTTATCACTGATGTCAATACTGCAGCAGGGCTCATGTCTATCACAATGTGGTCATGACATCTTGTGTCTGTGGCGGCGGAGAGGGAGGCAGAGAGAGAGAGAGAGGTGGGGAGAGAGAGGGGGAGAGCGAGAGGAGGAGAAAGAAGGAGAGAGGGGCGAGGAGGGAGAGAGGAGAGAGAGAGGTTATGAGCAGATGAGCTCCTACATTTTTCAGCATGTTCTTAAAAAAATATTGATTTAGAGTTAGATTAACTTGGATTTTTTTGTCAGGGACATGTACAGGATGCTACCCTCTACAACATAACCTTTCTTCCAAATCAAAACTCATCCTACAACCTGATTTTGGATGGAATTACAGAATCACCTGGAAGGCTTACAACTACCAAAGATTATTATTCCAAAACTAAACAGAAACCTGAAAACACCATCCAACCTGGAACTGAGTGAGTAATGTTTGGTCTGAAGCTATATTTTATTTCCAAAAGCCAGGGAGAAAAATGCATAACAATGATATATTTTATTTTATAAGGACTGAATGCTAAATTAAGGCTACCAAGCTTGATGCAACTTCAATTATCACTGACGTGTCAAGTGAGAGATGTTAAAGCCCCTGAGCCCAACAAGGGCAGGAGAGTCGCAGTCTACTCCAACCAAAGGGAGAGGCCTTAGAAGCTGCCCCCACTGTTCAGAGGTAATTGGAATACAGTACCCCGTGTATGTAAAAAATGACAAGACAAGAAAAGAGCACAAAATTAAACTCCTTCCCTGTTTGAGCGCATGAACCACTAGCGGGACACCTACGAGACTTCAGACACTATTTGTCCTCTCCTCTCCTCTCCTCTCCCCACCCTCCAACCCTCTCCTCTCCTCTCCCCTCCCCTCCCCTCAGCGCAAAATTCATTTAAACATTCATTAAAATACAAGTGTCATACATCATTTAAAAGCTTAACTTCTTGTAAACCGCATTGTCGGATTTCAAAAAGGCTTTACGGCGAAAGCATACCATGCGATTATCTGAGGACAGCGCCCCACTTCAAAATACTTTTTCAACCAGCACAGGCGTCACAAAATCACAAATAGCGATTAAATAAATCACTTGCCGTTGAAGATCTTCCGCTGTTTGCAATCCCAAGGGTCCCAGCTAAACAATAAATGGTTGATTTGTTTTGATAAAGTCCTTCTTTATATCCAAAAAAGTCTGTTTAGTTGGGGCCAATGATCTCAGTAATCCACTCGTTCAACATGCATACAAACTAATCCAAAAAGTTACCGGTAAAGTTTGTCCAAACAAGTCAAACGATGTTTCTAATTAATCCGCAGGTACTCTAATATCTAAATAAACACTAATATGTAAGACAGATGTTCAACAGGGAAGATAAAATAACGAAGAGCGCACACCTCAGACTACTTTTCTAATGAGAGACACCTTGTAGTTTTTCCAACTACTTGCTCATTTTTCAAAAACAAGCCTGAAACCCTTTCTAAAGACTGTTGACATCTAGTGGAAGCCATAGGAACTGCAATATGGGTCCTATCTATTTGTATTTCCCATAGGCTAGCACTGAAATGGCCTGTGACCTAAAAAAAAACAATTACCGGATGGATGTTCCTCAGATTTTTGCCTGCCATATCAGTTCTGTTATACTCACAGACATTATTTTAACAATTTTAGAAACTTCAGAGTGTTTACCATCCAATTCTACCAAGTATTTGTATATCCTAGCTTCCGAGCCTGATTAACATGCAGTTTACTTTGGACATGTCAGTCATCCGAAATTCTCAACAAAAACCAGTCTCCAAAAGAAGTTATGGGAAATAAAGAGACACTTTTTGCTGACTATTAAAAAAATGGGAACATCAGCAACCTCGTCTTCAGCACAGACAATCCCCTGGCATGGCACAGTGCTATATTAGCACACTACCCCTCTGCTAAGAGGGGGGAAACTCAGGATGCTAGACAATGAGGACTGAGTCTATAAGGGCACAAGGCAAGACCCAAATGCAGACATAGGAGGCAGATGGTAGAGCTCAGTGGGGAGTGTGGAGAACAATTATTTGATACACTGCCGATTTTGCAGGTTTTCCTACTTACAAAGCATGTCTGTAATTTATATCATAGGTACACTTCAACTGTGAGAGACGGAATCTAAAACAAAAATCCAGAAAAATCATATTGTATGATTTTTAAGTAATTCATTAGCATTTTATTGCATGACATAAGTATTTTTTTTTTTTTTTTTTTTTGAATTTTACCCCTTTTTCTCACCCATTTCGTAGTATTCAATTGTTGTAGTAGCTACTATCTTGTCTCATCGCTACAACTCCCGTACAGGCTCGGGAGAGACGAAGGCCTCCCGGTCGCGGCCGGTTACGACAGAGCCTGGGCGCGAACCCAGGACTCTGATGGCACAGCTGGCGCTGCAGTACAGCGCCCTTAACCACTGCGCCACCCGGGAGGCCCTTGACATAAGTATTTCATACACCAGAAAAGCAGAAGTTAATATTTGGTACAGAAACCTTTGTTTGCAATTACAGAGATCATACGTTTCCTATAGTTCTTGACCAGGTTTGCACACACTGCAGCAGGGATTTTGGCCCACTCCTCCATACAGACCTTCTCCAGATCCTTCAGGTTTCGGGGCTGTCGCTGGGCAATATGGACTTTAGGCTCCCTCTAAAGATTTTCTATTGGGTTCAGGACTGGAGACTGGCTAGGCCACTCCAGGACCTTGAGATGCTTCTTAAGGAGCCTCTCCTTAGTTGCCCTGGCTGTGTGTTTCGGGTCGTTGTCATACTGGAAGACTCAGCCACGACACAACTTCAATGCTCTGACTGATGGAAGGAGGTTGTTGGCCAAGATCTCGCGATACATGGCCCCATCCATCCTCCCCTCAATACGGTGCAGTCGTCCTGTCCCCTTTCCAGAAAAGCATCCCCAAAGAATTATGTTTCCATCTCCATGCTTCACGGTTGGGATGGTGTTCTTGGGGTTGTACTCATCCTTCTTCTTCCTCCAAACACGGCGAGTGGAGTTTAGACCAAAAAGCTATATTTTTGTCTCATCAGACCACATGACCTTCTCCCATTCCTCCTCTGGATCATCCAGATGGTCATTGGCAAACTTCAGACGGGCCTGGACATGCGCTGGCTTGAGCAGGGGGACCTTGCGTGTGCTGCAGGATTTTAATCCATGACGACGTAGTGTGTTACTAATGGTTTTCTTTGAGACTGTGGTCCCAGCTCTCTTCAGGTCATTGACCAATATTTGGAACCAAAGACTGATCACCCCAATCCACAAAAGTGGAGACAATTTTGACCCCCATAACTACCGTGGGATATGCGTCAACAGCAATCTTGGGAAAATCCTTTATCATTTACATTAACAGCAGACTTTTAAATTTACTCAGTGAAAACAATGTACCGAGTAAATGTCAATTTGGCTTTTTTACCAAATTATCGTACGACAGACCACGTATTCATCCTGCACACTGTAATTGACAGAGAAAACAAACAAAACAAAGGCAAATTCTTCTCATGCTTTGTTGATTTAAAAAAAAGCCTTAAACTCAATTTGGCATGAGGGTTTGCTATACAAATTTATGGAAAGTGGTGTTGGGGAAAACCATACAACATTATGTGTACACTAACACACTAAAAACAAGTGTGCGGTGAAAATTGGCAAAAAACACACATTTCTTTCCCCACAGGGCCATGGGGTGAGACAAGGATGCAGCTTAAGCCCCACCATCTTCAACATATACAGTTGAAGTCAGAAGTTTACATACACCTTAGCCAATTACATTTAAACTCAGTTTTTCACAATTCTTGACATTTAATCCTAGTAAAAATTCCCTGTCTTAGGTCAGTTATGATCACCACTTTATTTTAAGAATGTGAAATGTCAGAATAATAATATTTCAGCTTTTCTTTATTTCATCACATTTCCAATGGGTCAGAAGTTTACATACACTCAATTAGTATTTGGTAACATTGCCTTTAAATTGTTTAACTTGGGTCAAACGTTTCGGATAGCCTTCCACAAGCTTCCCACAATAAGTTGGGTGAATTTTGGACCATTCCTTCTGATAGAGCTGGTGTAACTGAGTCAGGTTTGTAGACCTTCTTGCTCGCACACGCTTTTTCAGTTCTGCCCACACATTTTCTATAGGATTGAGGTCAGGCTTTGTGACGGCCACTCCAATACCTTAACTTTGTTGTCCTTAAGCCATTTTGTCACAACTTTGGAAGTATACCTGGTGTCATTGTCCATTTTGATTAACCCATGATGTCAAGCAAAGAGGCACTGAGTTTGAAGGTTGGCCTCGAAATACATCCACAGGTACACCTCCAATTGACTCAAACGATGTCAATTAGCCTATCAGAAGCTTCTAAAGGCATGACATAATTTTCTCAATTTTTCAAACTGTTTAAATGCACAGTCAACTTAGTGTATGTAAACTTCTGACCCATTGGAATTGTGATACAGTGAATTATAAGTGAAATAATCTGTCTGTAAACAATTGTTGGAAAAATGACTTGTGTCATGCACGAAGTAGATATCCTAACCGACTTGCCAAATCTATAGTTTGTTAATTAACAAGACATTTGTGGGGTGGTTGTAAAAATAGTTTTAATGACTCCAACTTAAGTGTATGTAAACTTACGACTTCAACTTTATATCAGCGAATTGGCGAGGGCACTAGAACAGTCTGCAGCACCCGGCCTCACCCTACTAGAATCTGAAGTCAAATGTCTACTGTTTGCTGATGATCTGGTGCTTCTGTCACCAACCAAGGAGGGCCTACAGCAGCACCTAGATGTTCTGCACAGATTCTGCCAGAACTGGGCCCTGACAGTAAATCTCAGTAAGACCAAAATAATGGTGTTCTGAAAAAGGTCCAGCCGCCAGGACCACAAATACAAATTCCATCTAGACGCCGTTGCCCTAGAGCACACAAACAACTATACATACCTTGGCCTTAACATCAGCGCCACAGGTAACTTCCACAAAGCTGCGAACGATCTGAGAGACAAGGCAAGCAGGACATTCTATGCCATCAAACGGAACGTAAAATTCGACATACCAATTAGGATCTGGCTAAGAATACTTGAATCAGTTATAGAACCCATTGCCCTTCTATTTATTTTCCCTTTTGTACTTTAACCATTTGCACATAATTACAACACTCTATATAGACAAAATGACATTTGCAATGTCTTTATTCTTTTGGAGCTTCTGTGAGTGTAATGTTTACTGTTGATTTTGATTGTTTATTTCACTTTTGAATATTGTCTACTTCACTTGCTTAGGCAATGTTAACATGTGTTTACCATGCCAATAAAGCCCCTTGAATTGAATTGAGAGGGAGAGAGAGGGGGGAAGAAAGATGGGGAGAGAGAGAGTGAGAGGATAGAAGGGGAAAGGAAGTGGCAGAGAGAGGGGGAGAGACATGGAGAGAGAGGGGGGAGAGAGATGGGGGGAGAAAGATGGAGAGAGAGGGGGAAAGAAAGGGGGAGAGAGAGAGAGAGAGGATAGAAGGGGAAAGGAGGCGGCAGAGAGAGGGGGAGAGGCAGATAGAGAGGGGGGGGAGAGTGTCAGTGAGTTAACAAGGCTTCTCTAAGCAGGACTAGACTATTAGCAGATGGAAAGGAGAGGGGCTGAATGTTGAAGATAATAAAGAGACAGTGATTTTCTCACAGTCACCATGTTCAATGATTTTTTTGCTAGAATTGCAGTATGATGGGAAAGATATAGGGAGGGAGTCTGGAGTGGTGTGTGTGGGTGTGCACGTGCACGTGTGAGTCTGCCCTTGGCTTTGTATTTTGTTCAGTCTCTCTATTAGGCTAAAGGAGGAGGTAGAGGAGGTAGTTAAGGGACTGTTATCTTGCCTTACCCCCCCATCCTCTCAAACCTCTGCGTCAGAACCCGAGGTGTGTGTGTGTGGGCATTGACAGTGTTAGGACTGCACCATTCCATTCCCGGGGGAGAACAGGGTGCGGGGTGGACTGAATTATCAATGGTAGATTGTTGTACACACACACACACACACTCAAACCCATGAGACATGGAAGTGGTGGTTCAGCCCGTCTGTGTGACCAGGCAACCAGCCCCTCCACTACTCTCTTGAAGCTGAAGATAAGGGCTAGTGACATCACTAGGTGATGGACACGGTGCTCTCTGTCAGGAGTACAGTGTATGGATGTGGTGAGAGGCTTCCTCCTCTTACCTCTCTTTAACAGCTCGACAACACTCCACCTCTTCTGTTGTGAATGCCAGCGATTGGGATCAGAAGTATTCACTGTAATAGCTTGATTGTAAATCAGCTCCCGACTCTATGCCCCGTTACCTCCCCAGTGACGCAGCTGTCTAAGGCACTGCATCTCAGCGCTAGAGGCGTCACTACAGACCCTGGTTCGATTCCGGGCTATATCACAACCGGCCGTGATTTAGGAGTCCCATAAGGCGGCGCACAATTGGCCCAGTGTCGTCTGGGTTAGAGGGTTTGGTCTGGGTAGGCCGTCGTTGTAAATAAGAATTTATTCTTAACTGACTTGCCTCGTTAAATGAAGGTTTAATACATTTAAAAAAACAAAAGATTGTAAACTGTGTGTGTCCTAAATGGCACTATGAAGGGAACAGGGAACCAATGAAGGGAACAGGGAACCAATGAAGGGAACAGGGAACCAATGAAGGGAACAGGGAACCAATGAAGGGAGCAGGGAACCAATGAAGGGAGCAGGGAACCAATGAAGGGAACAGGGAACCAATGAAGGGAACAGGGAACCAATGAAGGGAGCAGGGAACCAATGAAGGGAGCAGGGAACCAATGAAGGGAGCAGGGAACCAATGAAGGGAGCAGGGAACCAATGAAGGGAACAGGGAACCAATTGGTTTGTGACCTATGGTTCTGTTAACACTCTCTCCAATGGGCTTCAGTGTCAATATGAACCTATTATTATAGGTCTGATGGGACAGAGCTGAATTCATGTGCTTTGTTACACAAGCCTCTTGGAGGGAACACAGCACCCTGCTACACTCAACTCCCCGTGGAGTGAAAGAGGTATGTGATTGTAGGTGCAGGTAAGGATGACAGAGGCAGAGAATATTACCGTTTACAGGGAATTTATTTCCTTTACACAGTAAACGTGGGGAAAAGGGGCTGGACGGAAGCAAAGCAAGTAAAAGTTAGAGCCCCTTTCCTACCTTTTCTGCCTACCCACTATTTACTTACCTTAACGCCACCAAGCGCGCTAAACAAAATACAGGGGGTGGTTCGCCCAGGTCTTACCTAGTGTGACGGAGTACATACTACGGGTGGGTATATGTATGCCCGCAGGCCTCTTGCCTAAACACTCCCAAGGTGCCTTCCCCTTCCCCCTCTGGGAACAAATAGAATAATACAAACTTAAAGTGAACAATTTGAATAATCAAAAACAGTTCTTTTGGCACACACATACCTCAGCAGGACCGGCTACAAAACCCTTTACAATCTTATACAGACCAACAACGAAACACAGGACATACAAAGAAGCTCTGTCTCCTGATAAAGGAACACTGGCATTTATCCAGCTGCAGAAGGAGTTTGTAATTGCCGACAGCTGTATCCCTTAACGAGAGGGCGGGATCAGAGCTCCAATCTGCATTGGGGCCGACCAATCAGCAGCTTGGGGGAATCCAGGAAGCCATTTCCTGAAATACACACGTACATATACTGTCACGGTCGTCATAAAGAGGAGACCAAGGCTCAGGGTGGTAAGCGAACATACTTATTTAATAGAAGAACGAACACTGAACAAAACTAACTAAACGAACCGTGACGCAATATGGCTAGTGCAGAACAGGCAACTAAACATAGAATAACAACCCACAAAATAACCCAAGGAATATGGCTACCTAAATATGGTCCCCAATCAGAGACAACGATAAACAGCTGCCTCTGATTGAGAACCAATCTAGGCAACCATAGACATTTAAACACCTAGACTAGAAAAAAAAACCCTAGACAATACAAAACTAAACAAACCACCCTTGTCACACCCTGACCTAACCAACATAATAAAGAAAACAAGGATAACTAAGGTCAGGGCGTGACATATACACAAACCCACAACACAGAAACAGGGGAACGTAACATTCTTATTACACTCACATGACTGCATCAGTAGAGCTTCTGCTTTTAACAGTGTGTGGAAGATTTTTGTATTTCTTTATTTTAAAAAAATATCAACATTTATTTAACCTTTATTTAACTAGACAAGTCAGTTGAGAAAAAAATATTATTTAAAATGACGGCCTACCCCCTGGCCAAATCCTCCCCTAACCCGGACGACGTTGGGGCCAATTGTGCACCGCACCCACGGGGCTCCCAATCATGGCCTGTTGTGATTCAGCCTAGGGTATGCATGCTCCCTTTAATGTCTTTGGTGTTTATTCCTTGTAATCTGTCTGAATTTATGGACCGTTATTACTGCATTAGCAGGTCAGGCAGGCGTCATGGTCAAACCAGCATACGGACCGCCACTTTATTATCTATGGATGCCATGCTGCTTCTCTGGAGAAATCTCAATCTGATGTCCACTGTGTTTGCGCATGTCTGATGACCGGATTGTGGTTTATTAGGTTTATTATGTAGATTTGATCATATTTGAAATAAAACATTTATATTTACCTAGACTTTCATGTTTTTTGTTGTTGTTGTTTTTGTTGTTGTTGCAATAATTATAATCTAATCAAATCAAATATATTTATATAGTCCTTCTTACATCAGCTGATATCTCAAAGTGCTGTACAGAAACCCAGCCTAAAACCCCAAACAGCAAGCAATGCAGGTGTAGAAGCACGGTGGCTAGGAAAAACTCCCTAGAAAGGCCAGAACCTAGGAAGAAACCTAGAGAGGAACCAGGCTATGAGGGGTGGCCAGTCCTCTTCTGGCTGTGCCGGGTGGAGATTATAACAGAACATGGCCAAGATGTTCAAATGTTCATAAATGACCAGCAGGGTCAAATAATAATCACAGTAGTTGTCGAGGGTGCAGCAAGTCAGCACCTCAGGAGTAAATGCCAGTTGGCTTTATATTAATATTCCTGCAGGAAAAATGACACCATCTTGTTGTGTCTGAGGATGATGAAGGCTAAACCCAACGCTGGCAATGGAGGAAGAGTATTACTGAAGCAGAGTTATTGCCCGTGTCATGTAAAAAAATATATATATATAATTTTTTGACATCTTGACCATGTTCTGTTATAATCTCCACCCTGCCCACCCTGTTTTTAACCCCCCCCCCCCCCCCCCCCCCCCTCCCCCTGTAGCAGACATTTTAGTCTGAAATGCCTGTCATCTTTCTCTGGTATCTACCGGATTTACTCATGGCTGGACATTCATTCACAGCCTCGCTGCATTAAGCCCAGAGGCCATAAGCTGCGAAGGTGTTAGAACACAGTTAGTGACTATCATTTGATCTACCGTTGCCATAGCGACTGATCCCAGCAGCCGAGCCCTTGGAAAGTGAGCCACATGAGTGAATGGAAGTAAGCAGGCGGGCGTGCGGGCGGGCGGACAGGCAGGCATACCGCAGCAAGCTTACTGTGTATTGTGTGTGTGTGTGTGTGTATTGTGTTTGTGTGTGTGTGTGTGTGTGTGTGTGTGTGTGTGTGTGTGTGTATTGTGTTTGTGTGTGTGTGTGTGTGTATTGTGTTTGTGTGTGTGTGTGTGTTCATTCACACATTGCCTCGTGTTGCACAGAGGATAATAAAGGGCTATGACACACACATCCACCATGCTATAGGCTGAGGATGCTCCACCATGCTATAGGCTGAGGATGCTCCACCATGCTATAGGCTGAGGATGCTCCACCATGCTATAGGCTGAGGATGCTCCACCATGCTATAGGCTGAGGATGCTCCACCATGCTATAGGCTGAGGATGTTCCACCATGCTATAGGCTGAGGATGCTTCACCATGCTATAGGCTGAGGATGCTCCACCATGCTATAGGCTGAGGATGTTCCACCATGCTATAGGCTGAGGATGCTCCACCATGCTATAGGCTGAGGATGCTCCACCATGCTATAGGCTGAGGATGTTCCACCATGCTATAGGCTGAGAATGTTCCACCATGCTATAGGCTGAGGATGCTCCACCATGCTATAGGCTGAGGATGCTCCACCATGCTATAGGCTGAGGATGCTCCACTATGCTATAGGCTGAGGATGTTCCACCATGCTATAGGCTGAGGATGCTCCACCATGCTATAGGCTGAGGATGCTCCACCATGTTGTAGGCTGAGGATGCTCCACCATGCTATAGGCTGAGGATGTTCCACCATGCTATAGGCTGAGGATGCTCCACCATGCTATAGGCTGAGGATGCTTCACCATGCTATAGGCTGAGGATGCTCCACCATGCTGTAGGCTGAGGATGCTCCACCATGCTATAGGCTGAGGATGTTCCACCATGCTATAGGCTGAGGATGCTCCACCATGCTATAGGCTGAGGATGCTCCACCATGCTTCCAGCTCTAGCTTCTGAGGGTAGGGGGAGGAGGGCAGGGAGCGAGGGAGGAGGGTAGAGAGGAAGAGAGAGAGAGAGAGAGAGAGAGAGAGAGAGGGGGAGAGAGAGAGAGACAGAGAGATGGAGAGAGATAGACAGAGCAAGAGAGAGAGACAGAGACAGAGCAAGAGAGAGAGACAGAGCGAGAGAGAGAGAAAAAGAGAGAGAGACAGAGCGAGAGAGAGACAGAGCGAGATAGAGAGAGACAGAGACAGAGAGAGAGACAGAGAGAGAGACAGAGCGAGATAGACAGAGACAGAGAGAGAGAGAGAGAGAGAGAGAGAGAGATAAGCATAGACAAGCCAACCCATCATCAGAGATGACAGGGTCTTAATCAGCAACACCTCCTCTCTTTCACAAAACCAAACACGCAGCGTTTCACACGTTCTGATACTGACAGACATAGACTAGACTGAATGCGTAAATACACGACCGTGACACATCCGCAGCCTACAGCCTTCATTTTGACCTTTGCTCCTGGATTTGCATGAATGTTTTTGCTGCAATAAACAGCATATTAACTGTACAGCATTGTTCCTGGAAAAACACTCATTAATAACGTCTAAATTTAGCATCTGAAATGTAATAATGTGTGGTCTATTTATATTCTTCAGGAATGCGTTCTCTCCCGTCATCAGCTCTAATAATAGTACATGGTTCATGTAACGGTTTTCCTCCTCTTCTGAGGTGGAGTAGGAAGGATTGGACCAATATGCAGTGTGGTACGCGTCCATCAAGGAGAACGAACGAAAACGAAACAGTTCTGTCTGGTGCAGACACAGAGACAGAAAACAACTACCCACAAATCATAGTGGGAAAACAGGCTGCCTAAGTATGGTTCTCAGTCAGAGACAACGATAAACAGCTGGGAACTATACCAGGCCAAACACAGAAATAGAAAAACATAGAACAACACATAGAACGCCCACCCCAACTCACACCCTGACCAACCTAAAATAGAGACATAAAAAAGGAACTAAGGTCAGGATGTGACAGTTTAATAACATCTCCCTAATCTTTCAGCCCAGTTGAACTTGTTTTAGTCATTCGACAACACATCTGCTTAGGACAGCAGTCAAACTTCCACTGTTCTAAACTGGGGATATCCAGACTGTTTGAAGTTTTTACGGCTGCTGTCTCACACACTGCTGCCTGCCTAGGGGTTGGGGTACCCAGCGATACGGTTGTAGCGGGTAGGATATCCAGAGGATGCCCTACAAAAGGCTGATCTCTGTGTTTGTTATCTCCGAAGAAAGAGAAAAGACAGTAGGAGAATGGATTTACGTTTCAGGTGTTTACCCATAATACACCAGTGGAGCCTCCTCACAGGATGAAGGGGAGGACCATCCTCCTCACCAAACGTTTACCTTGACTTGGAAGAGTTCCAGTGTTGTATTGGATAGTCATAGCCAGCTAGCTAACATAGCATCCCTCTGTTTGAGCAGGGTGTTTCAGTAAGCTAAACTAGCTAGCTGCATTTGTTAGCTAAGTAGGTGAAACTGAAAGTTTAAAAAAAATGACACTCTTGCTTCTCCTTCATTTTGGAAGAAATTAATTTGTTCAAAACTGTTCAACTATTGTCTTTCTCTCTCTTTGCGTCAACTACTCACCATATTTTATGCACTGAGTGCTAGCTATCTGTAGCTTATGCTTTCAGAACTCGATTCATTCTCTGATCCTTTGATTGGGTGGACAACATGTCAGTTCATGCTGCAAGAGCTCTGATAGGTTGGAGGATGTCCTCCGGAAGTTGACATAATTACCGTGTAAGTCTATGGAAGGGGGTGAGAACCATGAGCCTCCTAGGTTTTGTATTGAAGTCAATGTACCCAGAGGAGGACGGAAGCTAGCTGTCCTCCGGCTACACCATGGTGCTACCCCAACAGAATGCTGCGGAGGCTACTGTAAACCTTATTTGCATAATAGTGTGTTTTTAATAAATTATTTGGTGACAAGTTTTTATATTTAGCATAGTTTAATCTAAAAAGTGTTTTATGAAATTCACTGAGGAGGATGGTCCTCCCTTCCTCCTCTGAGGAGCCTCCACTGGTCTCAACAGAGCGGGGCTGTAACATGCCATATACAGTGTAATAAATAGTCTCAACAGAGCAGGGCTAGATAGATAGGGCCAAGGTCAGAATAAATCCCTGATGTCAAAAAAAAGAAAAATGACTGTGCCATAAAATGGATGGTCAAAATAACTCAGGAGGACAGTGGAGGCAATAAAGAAATAGCCCGAAAGACACATGTGATGTTGTTGTGACAACATATTACACAGAAATACAACACATCATGGTATGCCACAGCATGTTTAAAATGGCAGTGATGTCTCACTATACAGTAACCATATCTATAACGTGCAATTACCAGTAATAACGATGATGTGAACAATATATTTGCTCATTAATTTGAATGTTTCTTTGTCAGAAGACAACGCCCTACAGCTAGGTGTAATTGGACAAAATACACTGTTTGGATATGCAAATGTCCTATTACATATTTACAAGCGCTAATTGAGCATGTGTTGTCTTTCTGTCAAACGTGTTTGATGGGGTGCTAAATCACACACCAAATGAGTATCATATAGCATAGCGTAATGTTGGTTGACCCCTGCACCTGTGATCATAAGGCGTGTTTTGCTCCACTTCAACCAGCTGTGATCATAAGGCGTGTTTTGCTCCACTTCAACCAGCTGTGACAAAACAATTTGATGCCTGCTTCGAACAACATGGCATCATCTCTTTTAGTCAATGAAAGCACTCACGCGGGTTACACAGAACACCTGTGTTGTTATTTTCCCACAGGACCGAATATACTGCAGTCAGATGCTTTAAAATAGGTTTGTAAACATCTGCTGACGTAAGAAGTTAGGATGACTCAAACCTGCGTCAGGTTTCATCGTGATGGAAAAAACCTTCCCCATAGTAATCCCTAAATACGTGGGAGTTGTGCCACCAACATCAGCCACGTGGAATAAACCCGCAGTGTCTATATTATCACTGTGATAATATAGACAATATCATTGTTGTATTGATTAAGTAATAAAACAAATGGTCGTTAATGTGTGTAAAAGTGACCGTTATTAGCCGCTAAACTTGCCAATGAGAACCGGTGGATGTCTGTTTGCGTCAGACTTTACGCGCCTCACCGCATGTCAATTTCCATCAAGGAGCTCTCGGAGATTTCGCATCTCAGTGCGCACAGAGGAGAGATGGGTGAATATTTGCCTTACTGAACGTGGGGATTTAAATATAGACTGTTGTTCAACTGCGAATAAGGTAAGAATGGCATTGAGCCTTTACGATTCTTATTTCCATCTTCCATCTAGAAACGCGTTATTCGATTGCATCATGACATATCTATAGGCTGCAATAATGAGATCATTGTTACAGTAAATGGAAATTAACCGTTATTTCTCACCCTGTCAAATATGACTATAATACGTGTTGGCATTTCTGCATGATTGTTGCATTAGGCTATTTTATACTGTAGGTTTGCCTATAGAAACCGTTCGCCCTTTTCGGTGCGAGATGAGCCCTCATAGCATATAGGTTGCGGTGTGGTCTACAATATTTAGTTCGATAATGGGCCTACGATGCGCGTCTGCGTCTTTCATGCCAGGTATCAAACGTCTTTGGTGATCAGGTCAGTGATTGAGGAAGTATTCTACTTTGGATGCACGGATGTGGATGTCCTATTCGGTTTTTTTCTTGATTTGACCTTGGCGACAATTCGTGTCTCCTCCATCTGGTTTTTGAACTGTTTGAAGCAATAATAAAACCAATTCCACTATATGGAGCGTCACATTACGCAGTGTGCCCGTGGACACGTGACGATGATGTCTCTCAGTTCGGCCTGGAGGACGCACACCTATCTTATCAAGATGCTATGGGATTTTTACTCCGTTTTTTTTAAAAACCCAAATCGACTCGGGAACCACAAGGAATAGAATATAATAGATTCTATAGAATATACTAATTTGTTGTCCTCAGAGAAGGCCATTCTTTTCCCCAGTAGTTTTGAGTTTGACATTACAGACCCTGGTTCGATCACGGGCTGTATCACAACCGGCCGTGATCGGGAGGCCCACAGGGCGGCACACAATTGTCCCGGGTTAGTCGTCCAGGTTAGGGGAGGGTTTGGCCGGGGTAGGCCGTCATTGTAAAATATGATTTAGTTCTTAACTGACTTGCCTAGTTAAATAAAGGGTAAACATAAGGGACAGATCGAAATTTACCGTGGGGGAGGGGCTGGTCCAACTCAAGGTGTCATCCAAAAACAAATGCACCCTCCCCATCCCCCAAAGTGACATATATTTTCACATGACCCTCCCCTTGTACTGTAAAATGAATTGAACACCCTCCCTGTCATATAATTAACTAAAAATAATGTTTACGACCACAACTACAACAACTGGAGCAACCCTGTGTTTATAAATGTGGATATCGACATTGTCACTTCAGCTTTTGCTTTTGTGGCACAGTCAATGCCACGCAGGGCTACGAGCCAGAAGGTTGAGGGTTCACCGACCACCACAGACAAGCTCAATTTCCCTGCCTGTTTCATTACTCTACAATCAGAACAAGCTGCATACAATGATCAGCTAGGGTGGAGATCCGATTCTCAACATTTTGATGCCATATTTATGACTATAAGTGCCTTCGGAAAGTATTCAGACCCCTTGACTTTTCCACATTTTGTTACGTTACAGACTTGTCTAAAATGGATTAAAAAATAATAATCCTCAGCAATCTACACACAATACCCCATAATAACAAAGTGATGTTTTACATTTAAAAAATACATTTTTGCCACAAAAAAATACAAAACATAAACAGAAATACAGTATTTACATAAGTATTCAGACCCTGTGCTATGAGAATTGAAATTGAGATCAGGTGCATCCTGTTTCTATTGATCATCCTTGAGATGTTTCTACAACTTTATTGGAGTCCACCTGGGGTAAATTCAAATGATTGGACAAGGATCCAAAGGGTACCAAAACATTTATGTAGCATTGAAGGTCCCTAAGAACAGTGTCCTCAGTCATTCTTAAATGGAAGAAATTTGGAACCACCAAGCCTCTTCCTAGAGCTGGCCGCCCGGCCATCGGGGGACAAAAGCCTTGGTCATGGAGGTGAACAAGAACCCGATGTTCACTGACAAAGCTCCAGAGTTCCTTGGTGTAGATGGGATAACTTTCCAGAAGGACAACCATCTCTGCAGCACTCCACCAATTAGGCCTTTATGGTAGAGTGGCCAGACGGAAGGCACTCCTCAGTACAAGGCAGACCACCATAGTCCATGTGCCCAAGAACACTAAGGTAACCTGCCTAAATGACTACCGACCCGTAGCACTCACATCTGTAGCCACGAAGTGCTTTGAAAGGCTGGTCATGGCTCACATCAACACAATCACCCCAGAAACCCTAGACCCACTCTAATTTGCATACCGCCCCAACAGATCCACAGATGATGCAATCTCTATTGCACTCCACACTGCCCATTCCCACCTGGAAAAAGGAACACCTATGTGAGAATGCTATTCATTGAATACAGCTCAGGGTTCAACACCATAGTGTCCTCAAAACTCATCACTAAGCTAAGTATCTCAACACCTCCCTCTGCAACTGGATCCTGGACTTCCTGACGGGCCGCTCCCAGTTGGTAAGGGTAGGTAGCAACACGTCTGCCATGCTTATCCTCAACACTGGAGCCCCTCAGGGGTGCGTGCTCAGTCCCCTCCTGTACTCCCTGTTCCCTCATGACTGCACGGCCAGGAACGACTCCAGCACCATCATTACATTTGCAGATGACACAACAGTGGTAGGCCTGATCACCGACAACAATGAGACAGCCTACAGGGAGGAGGTCAGAGACCTGGCCGTGTGGTGCCAGGACAACAACCTCTCCCTCAACGTGATCAAGACAAAGGAGATTAGTGTGGACTACAGGAAAAAGAGGGCCGAGCCACGCCCCCATTCATTGATGGAGCTGTAGTGGAGCAGGTTGAGAGCTTCAAGTTCCTTGGTGTCCACATCACCAACGAACTAACATGGTCCAAGCACACCAAGAAAGTCGTAAAGAGGGCAAGACAAAACCTATTCACCCTCACAAGACTGAAAAGATTTTGCATGGGTCCTCAGATCCTCAAAAGGTTCTACAGCTGCACCATTGAGAGCATCCTGACTGGCTACATCACTGCCTGGTATGGCAACTGCTCGGCCTTAGACCGCAAGGCACTAAAGAGGGTAGTGCGAATGGCCCAGTACATCACTGGGGCTAAGCTTCGTGCCATCCAGGACCTCTATACCATGCGGTGTCAGAGGAAGGCCTTAAAAATTGCCAAAGACTCCAGGCACCCTAGTCATAGACTGTTCTCTCGGGACAAGTCTCTGAATGTCCATGAGTGGCCCAGCCAGAGCCCGGACTTGAACTCGATCAAACATCTCTGGAGAGACCTGAAAATAGCTGTGCAGCAACTCTCCCCATCCAACTTGAAAGAGCTTGAGAGGATCTGCAGAGAAGAATGGGAGAAACTCCCCAAATACTGGTGTGCCAAGGTTGTAGTGTCATACCCAAGAAGACTCTAGGCTGTAATCGCTGCCAAAGGTGCTTCAACAAAGTACTTAGTAAAAGGTCTGAATACTTATGTAAGTATGATATTTCGGGGGGAAAAGAGGGTGAAAAACAATTTCATGAATTTTATTTTTCTATTATTTCTTGTTTTTCTCTCTGCATTTTTGGCAAGGGCCCATAAGTAAGCATTTCACTTGTAGTCTAAAGCTTGTTTACGAAGCATGTGACAAATAACATTTGATTTGATTTGACATCACCCATCATGCCATTGGTCCTAACATTAATGCGTTCTTAGCCTCGACCCCAGTTATGACGGTGTGATGTCTGGCAGCGTAAGGCTAGTTCACTCCTATCTTGTCACAGTGACTTCATGTGATTGGCAGCTGTCTTTTATGAGCTGTCATTATGTGAGATAGTGAGAGGAAGATAAGAGAATGGGAGAAGAAATTATGAGAGGTTGGATGGTGCAGGGATGAGATTGAAATTTAACAGGAAGAACCATTTTATACCAACCATTGCCTACCAAGGATCCATCCAGTCATTTGACCTGTAGAAATGCCACCATTCTTAAATTATCAGTGGAGGTTCCTCAGAGGAGGAAGGGGATGACCATCCTCCTCAGTGAATTTCATAAAAATAAATGTTTTTAAACATTTAAAAAGTAATAATTTTTATATAAAACCACACAAAATATATTCACATGTCACCAAATAATTTATAAAAACACATTTTGCGAAGAAGGTCTACAGTAGCCTCAACAGCACTCTGTAGGGTAGCACCATGGTGTAGCCGGAGGACAGCTAGCTTCCGTCCTCCTCTGGGTACATTGACTTCATTACAAAACCTAGGAGGCACATGGTTCTCACCTCTTTCCATAGACTTCCACAGTAATTATGACAACTTCCGGAGGACGTCCTCCAACCTATCAGAGCTCTTGTAGCATGAACTGACATGTTGTCCACGCAATCAAAGGATCAGATAATGAATCTAGTTCTGAAAGCATAAGCTACAGCTAGCTAACACTGCAGCTCATAAAATGTGATGAGTTGTTGACTCAAACAAAGAGAAAGACAATAGTTGAACAGTATTAAACAAATTAATTTCTTCCAAAATGAAGGAGAAGCTCGAAAGAAATAGAGATAGAGATTTCGTATTTATTTAGTCACTTTCAGTTTCACTTACTTCACTAGCAAATGCAGCTAGCTAGTTCAACCTAATGAAACATCCTGCTCAAATGTTAGCTGACTGGCTATGACTATCCAACACAACACTGGAACTCTTCCAAGTCAAGGGAAACGTTTGGTATTACTAATTTATTGCCACCGGGGCCTGCCAGTGTAACTGCTTACTGACTGTACACTGTAACGTTGCTGCATGATTGTAGTGAGTTTACTAACTTGTTAGTTCTATTAGGTGACTATGACGTTCCTTTAGCTAACATGGCGAGAACAACATAGGCTGTGTGTAGCGGTTTGGCTTCTAAAGTTTTTTTTCGCCTGGTCACATACAGCTGATGCGTTGTGCATTGAAGTCCACAAGTGAAGGGAAGAGGTGAGAGGAGGAGAGCGCATTGATGTGAGAAGGAATACAACATGGCTGCTATGAAAGTGAACTGTGTTAACGGGTGATCAGGGTTGTATTCATTCCGCTGATTCCGTTGAAAAAATTCTTAAACGTAAGCAAACGGAACAAAACGGGGATCAACATACCTGAATTTGTCCAATAGAAACTCTTGTTTGCAACTGTTGAACTAATGATTACACCTTGATTAAATTGTGTTTTTTTCCTCATCAATTTACACACAATACCCCATAATGACATTGCAAAAACAGGTTTTTGGACATTTTTGCAAAGGTTCTATCATCTCCACAGAGGAACTCTGGAGCTCTGTCAGAGTGACCTTCACGTACTTGGTCACCTCCCTGACCAAGGCCCTTCTCCCCCGATTGCTCAATTTGCCCGGGCGGCCAGCTCTAGGAAGAATCTTGGTGGTTCCAAATTTCTTCCATTTAAAAATTATGAAGGCCACTGTGTTCTTGGGGACCTTCAACGCTGCAGACATTTTTTGGTACCCTTCCCCAGGTCTGTGCCTTGACACAATCCTGTCTCGGAGCTCTATGGACAATTAATTTGACCTCATGGCTTGGTTTTTGCTCTGACATGCACTGTCAACTGTGGGACCTTATATAAACAGGTGTGTGCCTTTCCAAATCAGGTCCAATCATTTGAATTTACCACAGGTGGACTCCAATCAAGTTGTAGAAAACATCTCAAGGATGATCAATGGAAACAGGATGCACCTGAGCTCAATTTCGAGTCATATAGCAAAAGGTCTGAATACTTATGTAAATAAGGCACCTGTTTTCACTTTGTCATTATGGGGTATTGTGATGTCATTATGGGGTATTGTGATGTCATTATGGGGTATTGTGATGTCATTATGGGGTATTGTGTGTACATTGATGAGGAACACATGTACTTAATCCGTTTTAGAATAAGACTGTAACGGAACAAAATAGCAGTAGCAATAGCAAAATTTTATTTGGCAAATAAAGTATACAAGATAAGCCAAGACATAGTTAATAAAAATTCAAAAATATATATTATTAACCCCCCCCCCAAAGAAAATAACAAGTGTTAAAAAGTCAAACAAATTATTAAATAAAATATCTCTAAGGAAATAATATAAATTTAAAAAAAAAAAAAGTGTATAACATAAGACATTTTTTTATCAAACTAAGTAAGGAAATAAAACAAAACTAATATTGCAAGCTCTCCTCAACAGTGCAATACATATTCATCAAAAAAGACACAATATCAACACATTTATAAAAAAAAAACACAATGCCCTCACATTTATAAGAAAATACACAATATCAACACATTTATAATAAAATACACAATATCAACACATTTATAAGAATATTTAGAAGAAGAGGGTGATGTTCAAGCTGTGAATATGTAAGTTGGTTAGTGAGTGAGAGTAGGTGCAAAAATTTTGTTTAGAAGCAGGTGTGAAGAGTCAGTGAAAATCGTCTCTTAAGGTGCATGTGATTGTCTGTGGTCTATTGCATAATCAGATGTTCTGGGTAGGGGCTTTTTCTCCCCGAAAGGCCCTTCTTCTCCGGTCTGCTGATGCAATCAGGCCCTCAAACTCAAGGAAGTGTCAGGGTGGGGAAGTTCTTCAAAAGGAATCCATCTCCTCTGATTCTGTCTCCACATCAGACATCATGTCTTCAGTAGCACCAGCAAAACGCTGCTTCTCTTTAGCAGAGAGTTATTTTTGGACTGACTTTCCAGATTCTGATTTTCCAGATTCTGTAAAATTATAGGAGACAAGTTATTTTGCCATTAAACAACACTGGAATCTCAATCACCAATACTGGAATCTCAATAAACAACACTGGAATCTCAATAAACAACACTGGAATCTCAATAAGCAACACTGGAATCTCAATAAACAACACTGGAATCACAATAAACAACACTGGAATCTCAATAAACAACACTGGAATCTCAATAAAGAACACTGGAATCTCAATAAGCAACAATGGAATCTCAATAGAGAACACTGGAATCTCAATAAAGAACACTGGAATCTCAATAAAGAACACTGGAATCTCAATAAGCAATACTGGAATCTCAATAAACAACACTGGAATCTCAATAAGCAACACTGGAATCTCAATAAACAACACTGGAATCTCAATAAAGAACACTGGAATCTCAATAAAGAACACTGGAATCTCAATAAAGAACACTGGAATCTCAATAAGCAATACTGGAATCTCAATAAACAACACTGGAATCACAATAAGCAATACTGGAATCTCAAATCTCAATAAAGAACACTGGAATCTCAATAAAGAGCACTGGAATCTCAATAAGCAACACTGGAATCTCAATAAGCAATACTGGAATCTCAATAAACAACACTGGAATCTCAATAAGCAATACTGGAATCTCAATAAACAACACTGGAATCTCAATAAGCAATACTGGAATCTCAATAAGCAATACTGGAATCTCAATAAACAACACTGGAATCTCAATAAGCAACACTGGAATCTCAATAAACAACACTGGAATCTCAATAAAGAACACTGGAATCTCAATAAAGAACACTGGAATCTCAATAAAGAACACTGGAATCTCAATAAGCAATACTGGAATCTCAATAAACAACACTGGAATCTCAATAAGCAATACTGGAATCTCAATAAACAACACTGGAATCTCAATAAGCAACACTGGAATCTCAATAAACAACACTGGAATCTCAATAAAGAACACTGGAATCTCAATAAAGAACACTGGAATCTCAATAAAGAACACTGGAATCTCAATAAAGAACACTGGAATCTCAATAAAGAACACTGGAATCTCAATAAAGAACACTGGAATCTCAATAAAGAACACTGGAATCTCAATAAGCAATACTGGAATCTCAAATCTCATTAAAGCACACTAAAATCTGTGGAACAAGTCTCAACTTTTCAAAACTCAAGTATTGTATTTAAAATGTATGGATTGGTTTACATTTATAAAGTAACCTGTCTCTGGTGACGCCGGCTTCACTATTTGATTTCCCTGTTCCTTTGCTCTCTTCGTGCGCGGTGTCCGACGACAACTTATGCCTGTTTCTTTCATTCCAATACCGATGTGCAGCTGCATCTGAGTCAGTGTGGTGTATTAGCAGTGGTTATATATATATAAATCCTTGAGAATATTGTAAGATGTAGAACAATGTTACTGTCAGTACATGTCTGTATGGGACTACTAGTTGTCTGTGTAGCTTCATCTCAGCTGACTGACCTGCAGTCAGTACATGTCTTTATGGGACTACTCGCTGTCTGTGTAGCTTCATCTCAGTTGACTGACCTGCAGTCAGTACATGTCTTTATGGGACTACTCGCTGTCTGTGTAGCTTCATCTCAGCTGACTGACCTGCAGTCAGTACATGTCTTTATGGGACTACTCGCTGTCTGTGTAGCTTCATCTCAGCTGACTGACCTACAGTCAGTACATGTCATTATGGGACTTCTCGCTCTGTGTACCTTCATCTCAGCTGACTGACCTACATTCAGTACATGGTGGACTGTTCTTCCTGAGGCATGACAAAGAAAATTTTATGCATGATATTCTCACCACTCGTTTGTGTAACATATTTGGACCATCAGCAAATTAACAGCATTAAAATATTCAACCTAAGCTAGTTCAAGTAACAGACACATCTCAACATCAACTGTTCAGAGGAGACTGCGTGAATCAGGCATTAATGTTCGAATTTCTGCAAAGAAACCACTACTAAAGGACACCAATAAGAATAAGAAACCACTACTAAAGGACACCAATACGAAGAAGACACTACTACTAAAGGACACCAATACGAAGAAGACACTTGCTTGGGCCAAGAAACACGAGCAATGGACATTAGACCAGTGGAAATCTGTTCTTTGGTCTGATGAGCTCAAATTTGCGATTTTTGGTTCCAACCGCCGTGTCTTTGTGTGACGCTGAGCAGGTGAACGGATGTTTTCCGCATGTGTGGTTCCCACAGTGAAGCATGGAGGAGGAGGTGTGATGGTGTAGGGGTGCTTTGCTGGTGACACTGTCTGTAATTTATTTAGAATTCACAGCACACTTAACCAGCATGGCTACCACAGCATTCTGCAGCGATACGCCATCCAATCTGGTTTGCACTTACTGGGACTATCATTTGTTTTACAACAAGACAATGACCCAAAACACACCTCCAGGCTGTGTAAGGGCTATTTGACCAAGAAGGAGAGTGATGGAGTGCTGCATTAGATGACCTCTCCTCCACAATCACCCGACCTCAACCCAGTTGAGATGGTTTGGGATGAGTTGGACTGCAGAGTGAAGGAAAAGCAGCCAACAAGTGCTCAGCATATGTGGGAACTCCTTCAAGACTGTTGGAAAAGCATTCCTCATGAAGCTGGTTGAGATAATGCCAACAGTGTGCAAAGCTGTCATCAAGGCAAAGGGTGCCTACTTTGAAGAATCGAAAACATAAAATATATTTTGATTCTTTTAACACTTTTTTGGTTACTACATGATTCCATATGTGTTATTTCATAGTTTAGATGCCTTGACTACTAGTCTACAATGTAGAAAATCGTAAAAAATAAAGAAAAACCCTTGAATGAGTAGGTGTTTCCAGACCTTATACTGGTACTGTACATGTGCACACTGGGAAACAGGTTATTGTATGCAGTGTTAGGGTGCCATTTGGGATGCACATCTCCTGGAGACTTTGAACATTTTGTTACCAACTATTACCAACTATTTTTTTAAACCAATTACAATGTACTGTGTATAGGCTTCCACAGTGAGATGGAGACTAAACTGATGACTATGTGATGAAGTGCTGTAGACTTCAGAGATACATACAGTATTGTCTAAGTCCCCAAATGGCACCCTATATAGTGCACTACTTTTGACCAGGGCCCATAGGACTGGGGTCAGAAGTAGTGCACTATACATGGATTAGGATGTCATTTGGGACAAAGCCTTGATTTGTCTCTAATATCTATTCTCTGGAAGAAGTCAAGAGGTGTTGAGTACTGAGTGTGTGAGAACCAAGGGTAGAGCCATGGTTTATTGAATACTGACGGAGTCCACTGAGGAGTATGTGAAAGCAGCATGTCGTGACTGCAGGAGATTGTTCTAGCTAAGGAATGTGATGTTACGTGCAGACAGAGTGCAGTTGGACTGGTCTCTGGGTGGCCGTCTCAGTGAGAACTCCCTCCCTGCTGCACATGAGAGACCATGTTTAATTATGTCGTCTAGCTGGTCTCTTGACCCTCACAGCTTCAATGGCCTCCGTTTAGATCAAACAGACCTGCCTGCCGTCCGACAGGTGATGTCTTTAGAGGCAGTCACTGAAACAGCTCAGAAAGTTTACCTCAAAGTCTGATAATATGACTTTCAAGATATATGCCCCATCTGAGGTCCTATCTCTTGGCTTAGTTGTTGCTTGGCATTTTAATCCGTTGATGTTCTTGTCGTCCCATTATTGGCTGTTTCATTTAAATGTCAAGTATTTCATGTCAATTTAAAGTATTTAAGCCCATTCAAACATTGTGTGGCTTCGACTGTGTTAGCCTGCTGAGTAAAGCCTAGGCATTAGCCGGAGGAGCTTACGCACGTTTTCAGGTCTCAGACAAGCTTCACAGCTCCACCTCTGTTGCACTTGGGACTGCCTGTCTACTGTCTGTTGTCTGCTGTTGTGGTGCCAGAACTCATTCTGCTGTCAGTTGTTGTGGTGACAGAACTGTCAGCTGTGGTGCCAGAACTGTCTGTTGTGGTGCCAGAACTCAGTATGATGTCAGCTGTGGTGCCAGAGCTGTCTGCCGTGGTGCCAGAGCTGTGTGCTGTGGTGCCAGAACTGTGTGCCGTGGTGCCAGAACTCATTCTGCTGTCTGTTGTGGTGCCAGAGCTGTCTGCCGTGGTGCCAGAACTGTGTGCCGTGGTGCCAGAACTCAGGACCAGATCTTGCGTGCGCTGGTCCTCTACTCAGTCTACTTAGCACAGGCTTTCTCCATCAGCTGTTGGGCTAAACCAACAGTCCTCTGAGGAAGAAAAGTGAAGGACCCTGGCTGGCTGGCTGGCTGGCTCGCTGGCTGGCTGGCTGGCTGGTTGGCTGGCTGGCTGGCTGGAAATAACATATTTTCACCTTGGTCTTGTAGATAACACAGTTTATTCAGTAACCATCTCTAAACCTTTCTCTTCACAGATTCTGGACAAAGCAGCGTACCCCAACTGCGTCCTTCTTCACATCTCTGTGGATTCGACCCTCTGAACATCTCTGACCTCTGACCCGTCAGACTCCTACCACCCACCGTCACCATGCTTAAGAACAGCAAGGTGACCTTGGGACTCCCTCACAGTGATCCAGTCACTGAGTCAGTGGCGGACCTCCTGACCCTGGCCGAGCCCCTGGACTATAAGAGCAGCCGGATGAGTATGGGTCTCAGCCCCGGGGCCCAGCCAGCCATGGGCAAGGGCCTGCTGCCTTCTCCAGGGGACGAGGAGGGGAGGCCGGCCTGGAACAGCAAGCTGCAGTATATCCTGGCCCAGGTTGGGTTTTCTGTAGGCTTGGGCAACGTCTGGAGGTTCCCTTACCTGTGTCAGAAGAATGGAGGAGGTGGGTACTGGAGATTCTGGGTACTGTAGTCTCTGGTGGGGAATAATGGGGAGAACCCAGTGTATCTTTATTTGACCTAAGTGAACTGTGTTATAATGATGATGATGACGATGATGATGATGATGACGATGATGAGGATGAGGATGAGGATGATGATGACGATGATGAGGATGATGATGAGGATGAGGATGATGATGATGAGGATGATGATGAGGATGATGATGATGAGGATGACGATGATGAGGATGATGATGAGGATGATGATGATGATGAGGATGATGATGATGATGATGATGATGATGATGAGGATGATGATGATGATGATGATGACGATGATGATGACGATGATGAGGATGAGGATGATGATGACGATGATGAGGATGAGGATGACGATGATGATGATGATGATGATGACGTTCACAATCAGGGTTCAGACATAGTAAAAGATAACCCTCCAGCTCTTATGGCTAATATTGGGTGACAGGACCCAATTTAGCAGGTGGAAAATATGCTTCTATCATGACTTAATGTGCTGTGGATCTGTAACGTAGTAGAGCTATACCTTTTAATGCTGGTAAATAAAGCCAGACCAATCAGCCTAAAATGAACACAGGTGAAACCAATGAACAGAAAGGGGGGAAAAGGGATCAGTGGCAGCTAGTAGGCCGGTGACGACGAGCGCCGAGCGCCACCCGAACAGGAAGGGGAGCAACCGTCGGTAGGAGTCGTGACAGGATCACATGTTGCCATAGGATCAGCCTCTCAGGGCTCCTACAACAGTGGAGAGCAGGTGGTAATGACAGTGTGAGAGGTTCCTGTTTCCTGTTTCCTGTTGAATATTATTCGCTGTCAGTATCGCCAACTGCCAATTTATTGTTTAAATTTAATCTTTATTTAACTAGGCAAGTCAGTTGAGAACTAATTCTTATTTTACAGTGACAGCCTACCAGGGAACAATGGGTTAACTGCCTTGTTCAGGGGCAGAATGACAGATTTTTACCTTGTCAACTCAGGGATTCGATCCAGTAAACTTTCGGGTTATTGGCCCGACGTGCTAACCACTAGGCTACCTGCCGCCCCTGACCAACTGTTAGTTGGAACCTGACTGATGGTGCAATACTTGGCTGTGACATCACACAGTTCCATGGTTAGTGCAGGCGGTAGACGAGGGTATAGCCTACGAATTGCACACTATTCCCCCTATTATAATTCTATGTACACTAATCTTCCAACATTACCATGGGTTGAAGAACTGAATGTGGCAATTTTCAGAATGAATCAAACCTTAGTTTTCTTTTTTTTTTCATGCTTAAGGCTCTCCAAAACAGTTTTTTTTAATGATTCAGAAGTACTTTCCTAAACCTGAACAATCAAACAAGATCAGTGCATTTTTTAATCACCTGTTGGTACTGAACAGAAGACGAACATTCATATATTTAGCTTTCTGTTATCGATCCCTACATAATATTCTGAACCCGTTCTCTTGATATATATATATATATATATATATATATATATATAAAATTTCACCTTAAAGGTACATCGTATTTAAAGGGATGTCTTGAGATGGGGCGGCAGGTAGCCTAGTGGTTAGAGCGTGTATGAACTAATGCCATCACTGGTATACTGCCCTAGGCTATATTAGTACTATAGTACCCTAGTATACCCTAGTACTATAGTACCCTAGTATACCCTAGTACTATAGTACCCTAGTATACCCTAGTACTATAGTACCCTAGTATACACTAGTACTATAGTACCCTAGTATACCCTAGTACTATAGTACCCTAGTATACACTAGTACTATAGTACCCTAGTATACACTAGTACTATAGTACCCTAGTATACACTAGTACTATAGTACCCTAGTATACACTAGTACTATAATACCCTAGTATACCTTAGTACTATAGTACCCTAGTATATCTATCTGCAATAAACTGCACTTGGCATTCAGGAAATGAGAGCGATATTAGCTTAAATGCTGCAGATGTATTTTCTCTGTAATGTGACAGTGACACTATTTGCTTGGAGGACAATGAAGCAGTCATACTATGGTACCATGCAACATGGAGCCCCCCCCCCCCCCCCAGTTCGCAACCATCCCTGAAGAAGTAGTCATGGAGCCCCCCCCCCCCCCCCCCCCCCCCCAGTTCGCAACAATCACTGAATAAGTAGTCATGGAGCCCCCCCCCCCCCCCCCCCCAACTGAGCCCCTCCCAGTTGTGAACCATCCCTGTTGAAGTAGTCATGGAGCCCCCCCCCCCCCCCCAGTTCTCATCCATCCCTGTTGAAGTAGTCATGGAGCCCACCCCCCCCCCCCAGTTCTCATCCATCCCTGATGAAGTAGTCATGGAGCCCCTCCAAGTTGTGAACCATCCCTGTTGAAGTAGTCATGGAGCCCCCCCCCCCCCCCCCCAGTTCTCATCCATCCCTGTTGAAGTAGTCATGGAGCCCCCCCCCCCCCCCCCCCCAACTGAGCCCCTCCCAGTTGTGAACCATCCCTGTTGAAGTAGTCATGGAGCCCCCCCCCCCCCCCCAGTTCTCATCCATCCCTGTTGAAGTAGTCATGGAGCCCACCCCCCCCCCCCAGTTCTCATCCATCCCTGATGAAGTAGTCATGGAGCCCCTCCAAGTTGTGAACCATCCCTGTTGAAGTAGTCATGGAGCCCCCCCCCCCCCCCCCCAGTTCTCATCCATCCCTGTTGAAGTAGTCATGGAGCCCCCCCCCCCCCCACCCCAGTTCTCATCCATCCCTGTTGAAGTAGTCATAGAGCCCCCCCCCCCCCCCCCAGTTCTCATCCATCCCTGTTGAAGTAGGCATGGAGCCCCCCCCCCCCCCCCCAGTTCTCATCCATCCCTGATGAAGTAGTCATGGAGCCCCCCCCCCCCAGTTCTCATCCATCCCTGATGAAGTAGTCATGGAGCCCCCCCCCCCCCCAGTTCTCATCCATCCCTGAAGAAGTAGTCATGGAGCCCCCCCCCCAGTTCTCATCCATCCCTGAAGAAGTAGTCATGGAGCCCCCCCCTCCAGTTCTCATCCATCCCTGTTGAAGTAGTCATGGAGCCCCCCCCCCAGTTCTCATCCATCCCTGAAGAAGTAGTCATGGAGCCCCCCGCCCCCAGTTCTCATCCATCCCTGATGAAGTAGTCATGGAGCCCCCCCCCCCCCCAGTTCTCATCCATCCCTGAAGAAGTAGTCATGGAGCCCCCCCCCCCCCAGTTCTCATCCATCCCTGAAGAAGTAGTCATGGAGCCCCCCCCCCAGTTCTCATCCATCCCTGATGAAGTAGTCATGGAGCTCCCCCCCCCCAGTTCTCAACCATCCCTGTTGAAGTAGTCATGGAGCCCCCCCCCCCAGTTCTCATCCATCCCTGAAGAAGTAGTCATGGAGCCCCCCCCCCCCCAGTTCTCATCCATCCCTGATGAAGTAGTCATGGAGCCCCCCCCCCCCCAGTTCTCATCCATCCCTGAAGAAGTAGTCATGGAGCCCCCCCCCCCCAGTTCTCATCCATCCCTGAAGAAGTAGTCATGGAGCCCCCCCCCCCAGTTCTCATCCATCCCTGAAGAAGTAGTCATGGAGCCCCCCCCCCCCCCCCCAGTTCTCATCCATCCCTGAAGAAGTAGTCATGGAGCCCCCCCCCCCCCCCCAGTTCTCATCCATCCCTGAAGAAGTAGTCATGGAGCCCCCCCCCAGTTCTCATCCATCCCTGAAGAAGTAGTCATGGAGCCCCCCCCCCCCCCCAGTTCGCAACCATCCCTGAAGAAGTAGTCATGGAGCCCCTCCCAGTTGTGAACCATCCCTGTTGAAGTAGTCATGGAGCCCCCCCCCCCCCCCCCCCAGTTCTCATCCATCCCTGTTGAAGTAGTCATGGAGCCCCCCCCCCAGTTCTCATTCCATCCCTGATGAAGTAGTCATGGAGCCCCCCAACCCCCCCAGTTCTCATCCATCCCTGATGAAGGAGTCATGGAGCCCCCCCCCCCCCCCAGTTCTCATCCATCCCTGAAGAAGTAGTCATGGAGCCTCCCCTCCAGGTCTCATCCATCCCTGTTGAAGTAGTCATGGAGTCCCCCCCCCAGTTCTCATCCATCCCTGTTGAAGTAGTCATGGAGCCCACCCCCCCCCCCCCCAGTTCTCATCCATCCCTGATGAAGTAGTCATGGAGCCCCCCCCCCCCCCAGTTCTCATCCATCCCTGAAGAAGTAGTCATGGAGCCCCCCCCCCCCCCCCAGTTCTCATCCATCCCTGAAGAAGTAGTCATGGAGCCCCCCCCCCCCCCCCAGTTCTCATCCATCCCTGAAGAAGTAGTCATGGAGCCCCCCCCCCCACAGTTCTCATCCATCCCTGATGAAGTAGTCATGGAGCCCCCCCCCCAGTTCTCATCCATCCCTGAAGAAGTAGTCATGGAGCCCCCCCCCCCCCCCAGTTCTCATCCATCCCTGAAGAAGTAGTCATGGAGCCCCCCCCCCCCCAGTTCTCATCCATCCCTGAAGAAGTAGTCATGGAGCCCCCCCCCCCCCACAGTTCTCATCCATCCCTGATGAAGTAGTCATGGAGCCCCCCCCCCCCCCAGTTCTCATCCATCCCTGAAGAAGTAGTCATGGAGACCCCACCCAGTTCTCATCCATCCCTGAAGAAGTAGTCATGGAGCCCCCCCCAGTTCTCATCCATCCCTGATGAAGTAGTCATGGAGCCCCCCCCCCCCCCAGTTCTCATCCATCCCTGAAGAAGTAGTCATGGAGCCCCCCCCCCAGTTCTCAACCATCCCTGTTGAAGTAGTCATGGAGGCCCCCCCCCCAGTTCTCATCCATCCCTGAAGAAGTAGTTCGCAACCATCCCTGAAGAAGTAGTCATGGAGCCCCTCCCAGTTGTGAACCATCCCTGTTGAAGTAGTCATGGAGCCCCCCCCCCAGTTCTCATCCATCCCTGATGAAGTAGTCATGGAGCCCCCCCCCCCCCCCCCCCAGTTCTCATCCATCCCTGAAGAAGTAGTCATGGAGCCTCCCCTCCAGGTCTCATCCATCCCTGTTGAAGTAGTCATGGAGCCCCCCCCCCCCAGTTCTCATCCATCCCTGATGAAGTAGTCATGGAGCCCCCCCCCCCAGTTCTCATCCATCCCTGATGAAGTAGTCTTGGAGCCCCCCCCCCACCCCAGTTCTCATCCATCCCTGTTGAAGTAGTCATAGAGCCCCCCCCCCCCCCAGTTCTCATCCATCCCTGATGAAGTAGTCATGGAGCCCCCCCCCCCCCCCACCAGTTCTCAACCATCCCTGTTGAAGTAGTCATGGAGCCCCCCCCCCCAGTTCTCATCCATCCCTGAAGAAGTAGTCATGGAGCCCCCCCCCCCCCCAGTTCTCATCCATCCCTGATGAAGTAGTCATGGAGCCCCCCCCCCCCCCAGTTCTCATCCATCCCTGAAGAAGTAGTCATGGAGCCCCCCCCCCCAGTTCTCATCCATCCCTGAAGAAGTAGTCATGGAGCCCCCCCCCCAGTTCTCATCCATCCCTGAAGAAGTAGTCATGGAGCCCCCCCCCCCCAGTTCTCATCCATCCCTGAAGAAGTAGTCATGGAGCCCCCCCCCCCCCCCCAGTTCTCATCCATCCCTGAAGAAGTAGTCATGGAGCCCCCCCCCAGTTCTCATCCATCCCTGAAGAAGTAGTCATGGAGCCCCCCCCCCCCCCAGTTCGCAACCATCCCTGAAGAAGTAGTCATGGAGCCCCTCCCAGTTGTGAACCATCCCTGTTGAAGTAGTCATGGAGCCCCCCCCCCCCCCCAGTTCTCATCCATCCCTGTTGAAGTAGTCATGGAGCCCCCCCCCCAGTTCTCATTCCATCCCTGATGAAGTAGTCATGGTGCCCCCCAACCCCCCCAGTTCTCATCCATCCCTGATGAAGGAGTCATGGAGCCCCCCCCCCCCCCAGTTCTCATCCATCCCTGAAGAAGTAGTCATGGAGCCTCCCCTCCAGGTCTCATCCATCCCTGTTGAAGTAGTCATGGAGTCCCCCCCCCCGTTCTCATCCATCCCTGTTGAAGTAGTCATGGAGCCCACCCCCCCCCCCCCCAGTTCTCATCCATCCCTGATGAAGTAGTCATGGAGCCCCCCCCCCCCCCCCCAGTTCTCATCCATCCCTGAAGAAGTAGTCATGGAGCCCCCCCCCCCCCCCCAGTTCTCATCCATCCCTGAAGAAGTAGTCATGGAGCCCCCCCCCCCCCCCCCAGTTCTCATCCATCCCTGAAGAAGTAGTCATGGAGCCCCCCCCCCCCCCACAGTTCTCATCCATCCCTGATGAAGTAGTCATGGAGCCCCCCCCCCAGTTCTCATCCATCCCTGAAGAAGTAGTCATGGAGCCCCCCCCCCCCCCCAGTTCTCATCCATCCCTGAAGAAGTAGTCATGGAGCCCCCCCCCCCCCCAGTTCTCATCCATCCCTGAAGAAGTAGTCATGGAGCCCCCCCCCCCCCACAGTTCTCATCCATCCCTGATGAAGTAGTCATGGAGCCCCCCCCCCCCCCAGTTCTCATCCATCCCTGAAGAAGTAGTCATGGAGACCCCACCCAGTTCTCATCCATCCCTGAAGAAGTAGTCATGGAGCCCCCCCCAGTTCTCATCCATCCCTGATGAAGTAGTCATGGAGCCCCCCCCCCCCCAGTTCTCATCCATCCCTGAAGAAGTAGTCATGGAGCCCCCCCCCCCAGTTCTCAACCATCCCTGTTGAAGTAGTCATGGAGGCCCCCCCCCCAGTTCTCATCCATCCCTGAAGAAGTAGTTCGCAACCATCCCTGAAGAAGTAGTCATGGAGCCCCTCCCAGTTGTGAACCATCCCTGTTGAAGTAGTCATGGAGCCCCCCCCCCAGTTCTCATTCCATCCCTGATGAAGTAGTCATGGAGCCCCCCAACCCCCCCAGTTCTCATCCATCCCTGATGAAGTAGTCATGGAGCCCCCCCCCCCCCCCCCAGTTCTCATCCATCCCTGAAGAAGTAGTCATGGAGCCTCCCCTCCAGGTCTCATCCATCCCTGTTGAAGTAGTCATGGAGCCCCCCCCCCCCAGTTCTCATCCATCCCTGATGAAGTAGTCATGGAGCCCCACCCCCCAGTTCTCATCCATCCCTGATGAAGTAGTCATGGAGCCCCCCCCCCACCCCAGTTCTCATCCATCCCTGTTGAAGTAGTCATAGAGACCCCCCCCCCAGTTCTCATCCATCCCTGATGAAGTAGTCATGGAGCCCCCCCCCCCCCACCAGTTCTCAACCATCCCTATTGAAGTAGTCATGGAGCCCCCCCCCCCCCAGTTCTCATCCATCCCTGAAGAAGTAGTCATGGAGCCCCCCCCCCCCCAGTTCTCATCCATCCCTGATGAAGTAGTCATGAAGCCCCCCCCCCCCAGTTCTCATCCATCCCTGAAGAAGTAGTCATGGAGCCCCCCCCCCAGTTCTCATCCATCCCTGAAGAAGTAGTCATGGAGCCCCCCCCCCCCCCAGTTCTCATCCATCCCTGAAGAAGTAGTCATGGAGCCCCCCCCCCCCCCAGTTCTCATCCATCCCTGAAGAAGTAGTCATGGAGCCCCCCCCCCCCCACAGTTCTCATCCATCCCTGATGAAGTAGTCATGGAGCCCCCCCCCCCCCCAGTTCTCATCCATCCCTGAAGAAGTAGTCATGGAGACCCCACCCAGTTCTCATCCATCCCTGAAGAAGTAGTCATGGAGCCCCCCCCAGTTCTCATCCATCCCTGATGAAGTAGTCATGGAGCCCCCCCCCCCCCAGTTCTCATCCATCCCTGAAGAAGTAGTCATGGAGCCCCCCCCCCAGTTCTCAACCATCCCTGTTGAAGTAGTCATGGAGGCCCCCCCCCCAGTTCTCATCCATCCCTGAAGAAGTAGTTCGCAACCATCCCTGAAGAAGTAGTCATGGAGCCCCTCCCAGTTGTGAACCATCCCTGTTGAAGTAGTCATGGAGCCCCCCCCCCAGTTCTCATTCCATCCCTGATGAAGTAGTCATGGAGCCCCCCAACCCCCCCAGTTCTCATCCATCCCTGATGAAGTAGTCATGGAGCCCCCCCCCCCCCCCCCAGTTCTCATCCATCCCTGAAGAAGTAGTCATGGAGCCTCCCCTCCAGGTCTCATCCATCCCTGTTGAAGTAGTCATGGAGCCCCCCCCCCCCAGTTCTCATCCATCCCTGATGAAGTAGTCATGGAGCCCCACCCCCCAGTTCTCATCCATCCCTGATGAAGTAGTCATGGAGCCCCCCCCCCACCCCAGTTCTCATCCATCCCTGTTGAAGTAGTCATAGAGACCCCCCCCCCCAGTTCTCATCCATCCCTGATGAAGTAGTCATGGAGCCCCCCCCCCCCCCCAGTTCTCAACCATCCCTATTGAAGTAGTCATGGAGCCCCCCCCCCCCAGTTCTCATCCATCCCTGAAGAAGTAGTCATGGAGCCCCCCCCCCCAGTTCTCATCCATCCCTGATGAAGTAGTCATGAAGCCCCCCCCCCCCAGTTCTCATCCATCCCTGAAGAAGTAGTCATGGAGCCCCCCCCCCAGTTCTCATCCATCCCTGAAGAAGTAGTCATGGAGCCCCCCCCCCCCCCCCCAGTTCTCATCCATCCCTGAAGAAGTAGTCATGGAGCCCCCCCCCCCCCCAGTTCTCATCCATCCCTGATGAAGTAGTCATGGAGCCCCCCCCCCCCCAGTTCTCATCCATCCCTGAAGAAGTAGTCATGGAGACCCCACCCAGTTCTCATCCATCCCTGAAGAAGTAGTCATGGAGCCCCCCCCAGTTCTCATCCATCCCTGATGAAGTAGTCATGGAGCCCCCCCCCCCCAGTTCTCATCCATCCCTGAAGAAGTAGTCATGGAGCCCCCCCCAGTTCTCATCCATCCCTGTTGAAGTAGTCATAGAGCCCCCCCCCCCCAGTTGTCATCCATCCCTGATTAAGTAGTCATGGAGCCCCCCCCCCAGTTCTCATCCATCCCTGAAGAAGTAGTCATGGAGCCCCCCCCCCCCCAGTTCTCATCCATCCCTGAAGAAGTAGTCATGGAGCCCCCCCCCCCAGTTCTCATCCATCCCTGAAGAAGTAGTCATGGAGCCCCCCCCCCCCCCCCCAGTTCTCATCCATCCCTGATGAAGTAGTCATGGAGCTCCCCCCCCCAGTTCTCATCCATCCCTGCTCCCCCCCCCCAGTTCTCATCCATCCCTGATGAAGTAGTCATGGAGCTCCCCCCCCCAGTTCTCATCCATCCCTGATGAAGTAGTCATGGAGCCCCCCCCCCCCCCAGTTCTCATCCATCCCTGTTGAAGTAGTCATGGAGCCCCCCCCCCCAGTTCTCATCCATCCCTGATGAAGTAGTCATGGAGCCCCCCACCCCCCCAGTTCTCATCCATCCCTGATTGAAGTAGTCATAGAGCCCCCCCCCCCCCCAGTTCTCATCCATCCCTGTTAGAAGTAGTCATGGAGCCCCCCCCCCAGTTCTCATCCATCCCTGTTGAAGTAGTCATGGAGCCCCCCCCCAGTTCTCATCCATCCCTGATGAAGTAGTCATGGAGCCCCCCCCACCCCCCAGTTCTCATCCATCCCTGATGAAGTAGTCATGGAGCCCCCCCCCCAGTTCTCATCCATCCCTGATGAAGTAGTCATGGAGCCCCCCCCCCCCAGTTCTCATCCATCCCTGATGAAGTAGTCATGGAGCCCCCCCCCCCCCCAGTTCTCAACCATCCCTGTTGAAGTAGTCATGGAGCCCCCCCCCCCCCCCAGTTCTCATCCATCCCTGAAGAAGTAGTCATGGAGCCCCCCCACCCCCCAGTTCTCATCCATCCCTGATGAAGTAGTCATGGAGCCCCCCCCCAGTTCTCATCCATCCCTGAAGAAGTAGTCATGGAGCCCCCCCCCCCCCCCCAGTTCTCATCCATCCCTGTTGAAGTAGTCATGGAGCCCCCCCCCCAGTTCTCATCCATCCCTGATGAAGTAGTCATGGAGCCCCCCCCCCCAGTTCTCAACCATCCCTGTCGAAGTAGTCATGGAGCCCCCCCCAGTTCTCATCCATCCCTGTTGAAGTAGTCATGGAGCCCCCCCCCCCAGTTCTCATCCATCCCTGAAGAAGTAGTCATGGAGCCCCCCCCCCCCCCAGTTCTCATCCATCCCTGGTGAAGTAGTCATGGAGCCCCCCCCCCCCCCAGTTCTCATCCATCCCTGAAGAAGTAGTCATGGAGCCCCCCCCCCAGTTCTCATCCATCCCTGATGAAGTAGTCATGGAGCCCCCCAACCCCCCCAGTTCTCATCCATCCCTGATGAAGTAGTCATGGAGCCCCCCCCCCCCCAGTTCTCATCCATCCCTGAAGAAGTAGTCATGGAGCCCCCCCTCAAGTTCTCATCCATCCCTGTTGAAGTAGTCATGGAGCCCCCCCCCCCAGTTCTCATCCATCCCTGAAGAAGTAGTCATGGAGCCCCCCACCCCCCCCAGTTCTCATCCATCCCTGATGAAGTAGTCATGGAGCCCCCCCCCCCCCCAGTTCTCAACCATCCCTATTGAAGTAGTCATGGAGCCCCCCCCCCCCAGTTCTCATCCATCCCTGAAGAAGTAGTCATGGAGCCCCCCCCCCCAGTTCTCATCCATCCCTGATGAAGTAGTCATGGAGCCCCCCCCCCCCCCAGTTCTCATCCATCCCTGAAGAAGTAGTCATGGAGCCCCCCCTCCAGTTCTCATCCATCCCTGTTGAAGTAGTCATGGAGCCCCCCCCCCCAGTTCTCATCCATCCCTGAAGAAGTAGTCATGGAGCCCCCCCCCCCCCCCCCCCAGTTCTCATCCATCCCTGATGAAGTAGTCATGGAGCCCCCCCTCCAGTTCTCATCCATCCCTGTTGAAGTAGTCATGGAGCCCCCCCCCCCAGTTCTCATCCATCCCTGAAGAAGTAGTCATGGAGCCCCCCCCCCCCCCCCCCAGTTCTCATCCATCCCTGAAGAAGTAGTCATGGAGCCCCCCCCCCAGTTCTCATCCATCCCTGATGAAGTAGTCATGGAGCCCCCCAACCCCCCCAGTTCTCATCCATCCCTGATGAAGTAGTCATGGAGCCCCCCCCCCCCCCCAGTTCTCATCCATCCCTGAAGAAGTAGTCATGGAGCCCCCCCTCCAGTTCTCATCCATCCCTGTTGAAGTAGTCATGGAGCCCCCCCCCCCCAGTTCTCATCCATCCCTGAAGAAGTAGTCATGGAGCCCCCCCACCCCCCAGTTCTCATCCATCCCTGATGAAGTAGTCATGGAGCCCCCACCCCCAGTTCTCATCCATCCCTGAAGAAGTAGTCATGGAGCCCCCCCCCCAGTTCTCATCCATCCCTGATGAAGTAGTCATGGAGCCCCCCCCCCCCAGTTCTCATCCATCCCTGATGAAGTAGTCATGGAGCCCCCCCCCCCCCCAGTTCTCAACCATCCCTGTTGAAGTAGTCATGGAGCCCCCCCCCCCCCAGTTCTCATCCATCCCTGAAGAAGTAGTCATGGAGCCCCCCCACCCCCCAGTTCTCATCCATCCCTGATGAAGTAGTCATGGAGCCCCCCCCCCCCAGTTCTCATCCATCCCTGAAGAAGTAGTCATGGAGCCCCCCCCCCCCCCCCAGTTCTCATCCATCCCTGTTGAAGTAGTCATGGAGCCCCCCCCCAGTTCTCATCCATCCCTGATGAAGTAGTCATGGAGCCCCCCAACCCCCCCAGTTCTCATCCATCCCTGATGAAGTAGTCATGGAGCCCCCCCCCCCCCCAGTTCTCATCCATCCCTGAAGAAGTAGTCATGGAGCCCCCCCTCCAGTTCTCATCCATCCCTGTTGAAGTAGTCATGGAGCCCCCCCCCCCCAGTTCTCATCCATCCCTGAAGAAGTAGTCATGGAGCCCCCCCACCCCCCAGTTCTCATCCATCCCTGATGAAGTAGTCATGGAGCCCCCCCCCCCCAGTTCTCATCCATCCCTGAAGAAGTAGTCATGGAGCCCCCCCCCAGTTCTCATCCATCCCTGATGAAGTAGTCATGGAGCCCCCCCCCCCCAGTTCTCATCCATCCCTGATGAAGTAGTCATGGAGCCCCCCCCCCCCCCCCAGTTCTCAACCATCCCTGTTGAAGTAGTCATGGAGCCCCCCCCCCCCCCAGTTCTCATCCATCCCTGAAGAAGTAGTCATGGAGCCCCCCCACCCCCCAGTTCTCATCCATCCCTGATGAAGTAGTCATGGAGCCCCCCCCCCCAGTTCTCATCCATCCCTGAAGAAGTAGTCATGGAGCCCCCCCCCCCCCCCCCAGTTCTCATCCATCCCTGTTGAAGTAGTCATGGAGCCCCCCCCCAGTTCTCATCCATCCCTGAAGAAGTAGTCATGGAGCCCACCCCCCCCACCCCAGTTCTCAACCATCCCTGTTGAAGTAGTCATGGAGCCCCCCCCCCAGTTCTCATCCATCCCTGAAGAAGTAGTCATGGAGCCCCCCCCCCCCAGTTCTCATCCATCCCTGATGAAGTAGTCATGGAGCCCCCCCCCCCCCCCAGTTCTCATCCATCCCTGATGAAGTAGTCATGGAGCCCCCCCCCCCAGTTCTCAACCATCCCTGTTGAAGTAGTCATGGAGCCCCCCCCAGTTCTCATCCATCCCTGTTGAAGTAGTCATGGAGCCCCCCCCCCCCAGTTCTCATCCATCCCTGAAGAAGTAGTCATGGAGCCCCCCCCCCCCCAGTTCTCATCCATCCCTGGTGAAGTAGTCATGGAGCCCCCCCCCCCCCAGTTCTCATCCATCCCTGAAGAAGTAGTCATGGAGCCCCCCCCCCAGTTCTCATCCATCCCTGATGAAGTAGTCATGGAGCCCCCCAACCCCCCCAGTTCTCATCCATCCCTGATGAAGTACTCATGGAGCCCCCCCCCCCCCCAGTTCTCATCCATCCCTGAAGAAGTAGTCATGGAGCCCCCCCCCCCCCCCCCAGTTCTCATCCATCCCTGAAGAAGTAGTCATGGAGCCCCCCCCCCCCCCCCCCAGTTCTCATCCATCCCTGATGAAGTAGTCATGGAGCCCCCCCCCCCCCCAGTTCTCAACCATCCCTATTGAAGTAGTCATGGAGCCCCCCCCCCCAGTTCTCATCCATCCCTGAAGAAGTAGTCATGGAGCCCCCCCCCCAGTTCTCATCCATCCCTGATGAAGTAGTCATGGAGCCCCCCAACCCCCCCAGTTCTCATCCATCCCTGATGAAGTAGTCATGGAGCCCCCCCCCCCCCCCCAGTTCTCATCCATCCCTGAAGAAGTAGTCATGGAGCCCCCCCTCCAGTTCTCATCCATCCCTGTTGAAGTAGTCATGGAGCCCCCCCCCCCAGTTCTCATCCATCCCTGAAGAAGTAGTCATGGAGCCCCCCCCCCCCCCCCAGTTCTCATCCATCCCTGATGAAGTAGTCATGGAGCCCCCCCCCCCCCCCCCAGTTCTCAACCATCCCTATTGAAGTAGTCATGGAGCCCCCCCCCCCCCAGTTCTCATCCATCCCTGAAGAAGTAGTCATGGAGCCCCCCCCCCAGTTCTCATCCATCCCTGATGAAGTAGTCATGGAGCCCCCCAACCCCCCCAGTTCTCATCCATCCCTGATGAAGTAGTCATGGAGCCCCCCCCCCCCCAGTTCTCATCCATCCCTGAAGAAGTAGTCATGGAGCCCCCCCTCCAGTTCTCATCCATCCCTGTTGAAGTAGTCATGGAGCCCCCCCCCCAGTTCTCATCCATCCCTGAAGAAGTAGTCAAGGAGCCCCCCCCCCCCCCCCCCCAGTTCTCATCCATCCCTGATGAAGTAGTCATGGAGCCCCCCCTCCAGTTCTCATCCATCCCTGTTGAAGTAGTCATGGAGCCCCCCCCCCAGTTCTCATCCATCCCTGAAGAAGTAGTCATGGAGCCCCCCCCCCCCCCCAGTTCTCATCCATCCCTGATGAAGTAGTCATGGAGCCCCCCCCCCCCCCCCCC